>NW_027667250.1:797500-950000 GCF_963924665.1 Micromys minutus | reverse complement strand
GAAAATCTCCTTTTTTTAGTGGCAAAAAGTCAGAAATTCCCTTTATTTTCGGGCAAAAAGGCAGAAATTTGTTTTATTTTGGTACAAAATTGAAGAAATTTACCTTATTTTGGGGCAAAAAAGAAAAAATTCCTTATATATTGGGGCAAAAAGGCAGAAATTCCCCTTATTTTGAGGTAAAAAGGCTGAAATTCCCTTTATTTTGGGGCAAAAAGGCAGAAATTTTCCTTATTTTGGGGCAAAAAGCAGTCATTTCCCTTATTTTCGGGAAAAATTTTAGAAATTTCACTGATTTCAGAGCAAAAAGTCAGAAATTCCTTTTATTTTCGGGCAAAAAGAGAGAAATTCCGTTTATTTTGGGGGAAAAGGCAGAAATTGCACTTATTTGGAGTCTAAAAGGCGGAAAATCCCCTTATTTTGGGGCAAAAGTTAAGAAATTTCCCTTTTTTCTGGCAAAAAGGTATACATTCCCTTTTTTTTCGGGCAAAAAGGCAGAAATTCCCCGTATTTTGGAGCAAAATTGCAGAAATTCCCCTAATTTTGCGGCAAAAAGGCACAAATTCTTCTTATTTTTGGGTAAAACTGCAGAAATTTCACTTATTTCGCGGCAAAATGGCAGAAATTTTCTTCTTTTCGGCGAAAAAGGCAGAAAATCCCGGTATTTTGGAGCAAAATTGCAGTAATTCACCTAATTTTTGTGGTATAAAATGCAGTAATTTTCTTTATTTTGGGGCAAAACGGCAGAAATTTCTTTTAATATGGGGCAAAAGGAAGAAATTCCCCATATTTTGGGGCAAAATTGCAGAAATTTCCTTTATTTGGAAGCAAAAAAAAGAAATTCCTTTTATTTTCGGGCAAAATTGCAGAAATTTCCCTTATTATGGGGAAAAATTGCAGAAATTTCCCTTATTTTAGGGCAAAATTGCAGAAATTTCACTTATTTCAGAGAAAAAGAAGCAAAAATTTTTCTTATTTTGGGGCAAAAATGCAGAAATTCCCATTATTTTGGGGCAAAGAGGCAGAAATTCACCTTATTTTGGGGTAAAATATCAGAAATTACACATATTTCAGGGCAAAAAGGCAGAAATTCCCCTTATTTAAGGCAAAAAGGCAGAAATTCCCCTTATTTTGGGATAAAATTGCAGAAATTTCCTTTGGGGGCAAAAAGGCAGAAAATCCCCTTAATTTCAGGCAAAAAAGCAGAAATTTCCCGTATTTTGGAGCAAAATAGCAGAAATTCCCCTAATATTAAGGCAAAAATGCACAAAAAGGAAGAAGTTCCTCTTATTTTCGGGAAAAGAGGCAGAAATTCCCCGTATTTTGAAGCAAAATTGCAGAAACTCTCCTAATCTTAAGGTAAAAAAGCAGAAATTCTCTATATGTTGGGGCAAAAAGACAGAATTTCTCCTTATTTTGGGGCAAAACTCAGAAATTCCACTTATTTTGGAGCAAAATTGCAGAAATTTCCCATAGTTTGGGGCAAAAATGCAGAAATTCCCCTTATTTTGAGGTAAAAAGGCTGAAATTCCCCTTATTTGGGGGCAAAAAGGCAGAAATTTCCCTTATTTTGGGACAAAATTGCAGAAATTTCACTTATTTCAGGGTAATAAGTCAGAAATTTCCCTTATTTTGGGGCAAAAAAGACAGAAATTCCCTTTGTTTGGGGGAAAAAGACAGAAATTTTACTTATTTAGAGGCAAAAATGCAGAAATTCCCCTTATTTTGGAACAAATATAAAGAAAATTCCCCCTTTTTATGGCAAAAAGGTATGCATTCTTCTTATTTTCGGGCAAAAAAACAGAAATTTCTTGTATTTTGGAGCAAAATTGCAGAAATTCCCCTAATTTTGGGGCAAAAGGCAGAAACTCCCTATACTTTGGGGCAAAAATCAGAAATTCCCCTTATTTTGGAGCAAAATTCCAGAAATTTCCTTCATTTTGTGGTAAAATTGCAGAAATTTACCTTATGTTCAGGCAAAATTGCATAAATTTCTCTTATTTGGGGCAAAATTGCAGATATTTCACTTATTTTCAGGTAAAAAGGCTGAAATTTCCTTTATTTTTGGGCAAAATGAAGAAATTTCCCTTATTTTGAGGCAAATTTGTAGAAATTTTCCTTATTTTGGGGCAAAAAGGCAGAAATTCCCCTTATTTTGAGGTAATAAGGCTGAAATTCCCCTTATTTTGTTGCAAAAAGGCAGAAATTTTCCTTATTTTCGGGCAAAATTGCAGAAATTTCATTTATTTCAGGGTAAAAAATCAAAATTCCTCATATTTTGTGGCAAAAAGCAGAAATTTCCCTTATTTTGAGGTAATAAGGCTGAAATTCCCCTTATTTTGGGGCAAAAAGGCAGAAATTCCCCTTATTTTGGGGTAAAATTGCAGAAATTTCAAATATTTCAGGGCAAAATGGCAGAAATTCCCCTTATTTTGGGGCAAAAAGATGAAATCCCTAATTTTTGGCTAAAATAGAAGAAATTTCACTTATTTCGGACGAGAAAGGCAGAAATTCCACTTAATTTCAGGCAAAAAGGGAGAAATGACACGTATTTTGGAGCAAAATTGCAGAAATTCCCCTAATATTGGTGCAAAAATGCAGAAATTGCCTTTACTTTGAGGCAAAAAGGCAGAAATTCTCCATATTTTGGTGTAAAAAGGCTGAAATTCCCCTTATTTTGAGGTAAAATGCAGAAATTCCCCATATTTTGGGGCAAAAGGCAGAATTTCCCCTCATTTTGGGGCAAAAAGGCACAAATTTCCCTTATTTTCGGGCAAAATTGCAGAAATTTTATTTATTTCAGGGAAAAAAGTCAGAAATTCCCCTTATTTTGGGGCAAAAAGCAAAAATTCCTTTTATTATGGTACAAAATTGAAGAAATTTTTTTTATTTTGGAACAAAAAAAGAGAAATTCCCCATATTTTGGGGCAAAAGGCAGAAATTCTTCTTATTTTGAGGTAAAATGCAGAAATTCCCCTTATTTAGAGGTAAAATGCAGAAATTCCCCAAATATTGTGGGAAAATGCAGAAATTCCCTTATTTTGGGGCTAAAAGGCAGAAATTCCCCGTATTTTGAAGCAAAATTGCAGAAATTCTCATAATTTTCGGGAAAAAGGCAGAAATTCTACTTATTTTGGGGCAAAAAGACAGAAAATCTCCTTTTTTCGGGAGCAAACAGTCAGAAATTCCCTTTATTTTGGGGCAAAATTGCACAAAATTCCTATACATTGGGGCAAAATTGCTGAAATTTCCCTTATTTTGGGGCAAAATTGCAGAAATTTCACTTATTTCAGGGAAAAAAGGCAGAAATTTTCCTTATTTTGGGGCAAAAAGGCAGAAATTTTTTATATTTTGTGGCAAAAATGAAGAAATTCCTCTTATTTTGAGGTAAAAAGGCTGAAATTCCCTTTATTTGAGGGCAAAAAGGCAGAAATTTCCCTTATTTTGGAGCAAAATTGCAGAAATTTCACTTATTTCAGGGTAATAAGTCAGAAATTTTCCTTATTTTGGGGCAAAAAAGACAGAAATTCCCTTTGTTTTGGGGGAAAATGTCAGAAATTCCACTTATTTAGAGGCAAAAAAGCAGAAATTCCCCTTATTTTGGAGCAAAAATGAAGAAAATTTCCTTTTTTATGGCAAAAAGGTATGCATTCTTCTTATTTTCAGGCAAAAAGGCAGAAATTCCCCGTATTTTGGAGCAAAATTGCAGAAATTCCCCTAATTGTTGGGCAAAAAGGCAGAAATTCCTTATATGTTGGGACAAAAAGACAGAAATTCTCCTTATTTTGGGGCAAAACTAAGAAATTTCACTTATTTTGGGGCAAAATTCCAGAAATTTCCTTTATTTGGGGCAAAATTGCAGAAATTTGACTTATTTCAGAAAAAAGCAGAAATTTTCTTATTTTGGGGCAAAAAGGCAGAAATTTCTTTTATTTTGGTACAAAATTGCAGAAATTTTTCTAATTTTGGGGCAAAAAGGCAGAAATTTCCCATATTTTGGGGAAAAATGCAGAAATTCCCCTTATTTTGAGGTAAAAAGGCTGAAATTCCCCTTATTTGGGGACAAAAATGCAGAAATTACCCTTATTTTGAGGCGAAATTGCAGAAATTTCACTTATTTCAGGGTAATAAGTCAGAAATTTTCCTTATTTTGGGGAAAAAAGACAGAAATTCCCTTTGTTTTGGGGGAAAATGTTAGAAATTCCACTTATTTAGAGGCATGAAAGCAGAAATTCCCATTATTTTGGAGCAAAAATGAAGAAATTTTCCTTTTTTATGGCAAACAGGTATGCATTCTTCTTATTTTCGGGCAAAAAGGCAGAAATTCCTCGTATTTTGGAGCAAAATTGCAGAAATTCCCCTAATTGTGGGCCAAAAAGGCAGAAATTTCCTATATGTTGGGGCAAAAAGACAGAAATTCTCCTTATTTTGGGGCAAAACTCAGAAATCCCACATATTTTTGGGCAAAATTGCAGAAATTTCACTTATTTCAGAAAAAAAAGCAGAAATTTTCTTATTTTGGAGCAAAAAGGCAGAAATTTCTTTTAGTACAAAATTGCAGAAATTTTTCTTATTTTGGGGCAAAAAGGCAGAAATTTCTCATATTTTGGGGCAAAAATACAGAAATTCCCCTTATTTTGAGGTAAAAAGGCTGAAATTCCCATTATTTGGGGGCAAAAGGCAGAAATTTCCCTTATTTCGGGCAAAATTGCAGAAATTTCACTTACTTCATGGTAATAAGTCAGAAATTTTCCTTATTTTGGGGCAAAAAGACAGAAATTCCCTTTGTTTTGGGGGAAAAAGACAGATATTCCACTTATTTAGAGGCAAAAAAGCAGAAATTTCCTTTATTTTGGTGCAAAAATGAAGAAATTTCACTTTTTTATGGCAAAAAGGTATGCATTCCCCTTATTTTCGGGCAAAAAGGCAGAAATTCCTCGTATTTTAGAGCAAAATTGCAGAAATTCCCGTAATTGTGTGGCAAAAAGGCAGAAATTCTCTACATGTTGGGGCAAAAAGACAGAAATTCTCCTTATTTTGGGGCAAAACCCAGAAATTCCACTTATTTTGGAGCAAAATTGCAGAAATTTGACTTATTTTGGAGCAAAATTGCAGAAATTTCACTTATTTCTGAAAAAAAGCAGAAATTCTTTTATTTTGGAGCAAAAAGGCAGAAATTTTTTTATTTTGGTACAAAATTGCAAAAATTTTTCCTATTTTGGGGCAAAAAGGCAGAATTTTCCCATATTTTGGGGCAAAAATTCAGAAATTCCCCTTATTTTGAGGTAAAAAGGTTAAAATTCCTTTTATTTGGGGGCAAAAAGGCAGAAATTTCTCTTATTTTGGGGCAAAATTGCAGAAATTTCACTTATTTCAGGGTAATAAGTCAGATATTTTCCTTATTTTGGGGCAAAAAAGAGAGAAATTCCCTTTGTTTTGGGGGAAAAAGACAGAAATTCCACTTATTTAGAGGCAAAAAAGCAGAAATTCCCCTTATATTGGAGCAAAAATGAAGAAATTTCCCTTTTTTGTGGCAAAAGGTATACATTCCCCTTATTTTGGGGCAAAATTCCAAAAATTTTCCTTATTTTGTGGCAAAATTGCAGAAATTTCACTTATTTCAGAGAAAAAAGGCAGAAATTTTCCTTATTTTGGGGCAAAAAGGCAGAAATTTTTTATATTTTGTGGCAAAAATGCAGAAATTCCTCTTATTTTTAGGTAAAAATGCTGAAATTCTTCTTATTTGGGGGCAAAAAGGCAGAAATTTCCCTTATTTTGGGGCAAAATTGCAGAAATTTCACTTATTTCAGGGTAATAAGTCAGAAATTTTCCTTATTTTGGGGCAATAGAGACAGAAATTCCCTTTGTTTTGGGGGAAAAAGTCAGAAATTTCACTTATTTAGAGGCAAAAAAGCAGAAATTCTCCTTATTTTGGAGCAAAAATGAAGAAATTTCCTTTTTTTATGGCAAAAAGGTATGCAATCTTCTTATTTTCGGGCAAAAAGGCAGAAATTCCCCGTATTTTGGAGCAAAATTGCAGAAATTCCCCTAATTGTGAGGCAAAAAGGCAGAAATTCCCTATATGTTGGGACAAAAAGACAGAAATTCTCCTTATTTTGGGGCAAAACTAAGAAATTTCACTTATTTTGGGGCAAAATTCCAGAAATTTCTCTTATTTTGGGGCAAAATTGCAGAAATTTGACTTATTTCAGAAAAAAAGCAGAAATTCTCTTATTTTGGGGCAAAAAGGCAGAAATTTCTTTTATTTTGGTACAAAATTGCAGAAATTTTTCTTATTTTGGGGCAAAAAGGCAGAAATTTCCCATATTTTGGGGAAAAATGCAGAAATTCCCCTTATTTTGAGGTAAAAAGGCTGAAGTTCCCCTTATTTGGGGACAAAAATGCAGAAATTTCCCTTATTTTGAGGCGAAATTGCAGAAATTTCACTTATTTCAGGGTAATAAGTCAGAAATTTTCCTTATTTTGGGGAAAAAAGACAGAAATTCCCTTTGTTTTGGGGGAAAATGTCAGAAATTCCACTTATTTAGAGGCAAAAAAGCAGAAATTCCTGTTATTTTAGAGCAAAAATGAAGAAATTTCCCTTTTTTATGGCAAACAGGTATGCATTCTTTTTATTTTCGGGCAAAAAAACAGAAATTTCCCATATTTTTGAGCAAAATTGCAGAAATTCCCCTAATTGTGGGGCAAAAAGGCAAAAATTCCCTATATGATGGGGCAAAAAGACAGAAATTCTCCTTATTTTGGGGCAAAACTCAGAAATCCCACATATTTTTTGGCAAAATTGCAGAAATTTCACTTATTTCAGAAAAAAAAGCAGAAATTTTCTTATTTTGGAGCAAAAAGGCAGAAATTTCTTTTAGTACAAAATTGCAGAAATTTTTCTTATTTTGGGGCAAAAAGGCAGAAATTTCTCATATTTTGGGGCAAAAATACAGAAATTCCCATTATTTTGAGGTAAAAAGGCTGAAATTCCCATTATTTGGGGGCAAAAGGCAGAAATTTCCCTTATTTCGGGCAAAATTGCAGAAATTTAACTTACTTCATAGTAATAAGTCAGAAATTTTCCTTATTTTGGGGCAAAAAGACAGAAATTCCCTTTGTTTTGGGGGAAAAAGACAGATATTCCACTTATTTAGAGGCAAAAAGGCAGAAATTCCCTTTATTTTGGAGCAAAAATGAAGAAATTTCACTTTTTTATGGCAAAAAGGTATGCATTCCCCTTATTTTCGGGCAAAAAGGCAGAAATTCCTCGTATTTTAGAGCAAAATTGCAGAAATTCCCGTAATTGTGTGGCTAAAAGGCAGAAATTCTCTATATGTTGGGGCAAAACACAGAAATTCTCCTTATTTTGGGGCAAAACCCAGAAATTCCACTTATTTTGGGGCAAAACTGCAGAAATTTGACTTATTTTGGAGCAAAATTGCAGAAATTTAACTTATTTCTGAAAAAAAGCAGAAATTCTTTTATTTTGGAGCAAAAAGGCAGAAAAATTTTTTTATTTTGGTACAAAATTGCAAAAATTTTTCCTATTTTGGGGCAAAAAGGCAGAATTTTCCCATATTTTGGGGCAAAAATTCAGAAATCCCCCTTATTTTGAGGTAAAAAGGTTAAAATTCCCCTTATTTGGGGGCAAAAAGCCAGAAATTTCTCTTATTTTGGGGCAAAATTGCAGAAATTTCACTTATTTCAGGGTAATAAGTCAGATATTTTCCTTATTTTGGGGCAAAAAAGAGAGAAATTCCCTTTGTTTTGGGGGAAAAAGACAGAAATTCCACTTATTTAGAGGCAAAAAAGCAGAAATTCCCCTTATATTGGAGCAAAAATGAAGAAATTTCCCTTTTTTGTGGCAAAAGGTATACATTCCCCTTATTTTGGGGCAAAATTCCAAAAATTTTCCTTATTTTGGGGCAAAATTGCAGAACCTTCACTTATTTTGTGGCAAAATTGCAGAAATTTCACTTATTTCAGAGAAAAAAGGCAGAAATTTTCCTTATTTTGGGGCAAAAAGGCAGAAATTTTTAATATTTTGTGGCAATATGCAGAAATTCCTCTTATTTTTAGGTAAAAAGGCTGAAATTCTTCTTATTTGGGGGCAAAAAGGCAGAAATTTCCCTCATTTTGGGGCAAAATTGCAGAAATTTCACTTATTTCAGGGTAATAAGTCAGAAATTTTCCTTATTTTGGGGCAAAAGAGACAGAAATTCCCTTTGTTTTGGGGGAAAAAGTCAGAAATTTCACTTATTTAGAGGCAAAAAAGCAGAAATTCCTTTTATTTTGGAGCAAAAATGAAGAAATTTCTTTTTTTATGGCAAAAAGGTATGCAATCTTCTTATTTTCAGGCAAAAAGGCAGAAATTCCTTGTATTTTGGAGCAAAATTGCAGAAATTCCTCTAATTGTGGGGCAAAAAGGCAGAAATTCTCTCTATGTTGGGGCAAAAAGACAGATATTCTTTTTATTTAGGGGCAAAACTAAGAAATTTCACTTATTTTGGGGCAAAATTCCAGAAATTTCTCTTATTTTGGGGCAAAATTGCAGAAATTTGACTTATTTCAGAAAAAAAGCAGAAATTTTCTTATTTTGGGGCAAAAAGGCAGAAATTTCTTTTATTTTAGTACAAAATTGCAGAAATTTTTCTTATTTTGGGGCAAAAAGGCAGAAATTTCCCATATTTTGGGGAAAAATGCAGAAATTCCCCTTATTTTGAGGTAAAAAGGCTGAAATTCCCCTTATTTGGGGACAAAAAGGCAGAAATTTCCCTTATTTTGGGGCGAAATTGCAGAAATTTCACTTATTTCAGGATAATAAGTTAGAAATTTTTTTTATTTTGGGGCAAAAAAGACAGAAATTCCCTTTGTTTTGGGCGAAAAAGACAGAAATTCCACTTATTTAGAGGCAAAACGAAAATTCCCCTTATTTTGGAGCAAAAATGAAGAAATTTCCCTTTTTTATGGCAAACAGGTATGCATTCTTTTTATTTTCGGGCAAAAAAGCAGAAATTCCCCGTATTTTTGAGCAAAATTGAAGAAATTCCCCTAATTGTGGGGCAAAAACGCAGAAATTCCCTATATGTTGGGGCAAAAAGACAGAAATTCTCCTTATTTTGGGGCAAAACTCAGAAATTTCACTTATTTTTGGGCAAAATTGCAGAAATTTCACTTATTTCAGAAAAAAGCAGAAATTTTCTAATTTTGGGGCAAAAAGGCAGAAATTTCTCATATTTTGAAGCAAAAATGCAGAAATTCCCCTTATTTTGAGGTAAAAAGACTGAAATTCCCATTATTTGGGGGCAAAAGGCAGAAATTTCCATTATTTTGGGGCAAAATTGCAGAAATTTCACTTACTTCAGAGTAAGAAGTCAGAAATTTTTTTTATTTTGGGGCAAAAAGACAGAAATTCCGTTTGTTTTGGGGGAAAAAGACAGATATTCCACTTATTTAGAGGCAAAAATGCAGAAATTCCTTTTATTTTGGAGCAAAAATGAAGAAATTTCCTTTTTTTATGGCAAAAAGGTATGCATTATTCTTATTTTTGGGCAAAAAGGCAGAAATTTCTTGTATTTTGGAGCAATATTGCAGAAATTCTCCCAATTGTGGGGCAAAAAGGCAGAAATTCCCTATATTTGGGCAAAAAGATAGAAATTCTCCTTATTTTGGGGCAAAACTCAGAAATTCCACTTATTTTGGGGCAAAATTCCAGAAATTTCCATTATTTTGGGGCAAAATTGAAGAAATTTGACTTATTTCAGAAAAAAGCAGAAATTTTCTTATTTTAGGGTAAAAAGGCAGAAATTTTTTTTTATTTTGGTACAAAATTGCAAAAATTTTTCTTATTTTGGGACAAAAAGGCAGAAATTTCCCATATTTTGGGCAAAAATGCAGAAATTCCCCTTATTTTGAGGTAAAAAGGCTGAAATTCCCATTATTTGGGGGCAAAAGGCAGAAATTTCCCTTATTTCGGGCTAAATTACAGAAATTTCACTTACTTCATGGTAATAAGTCAGAAATTTTCCTTATTTTGGGGCAAAAAGACAGAAATTCCCTTTGTTTTAGGGGAAGAAGACAGATATTCCACTTATTTAGAGGCAAAAACGCAGAAATTCCCTTTATTTTGGAGCAAAAATGAAGAAATTTCACTTTTTTATGGCAAAAAGGTATGCATTCCCCTTATTTTCGGGCAAAAAGGCAGAAATTCCTCATATTTTAGAGCAAAATTGCAGAAATTCCCGTAATTGTGTGGCAAAAAGGCAAAAATTCTCTATATGTTGGGGCAAAAAGACAGAAATTCTCCATATTTTGGGGCAAAACCCAGAAATTCCACATATTTTGTGGCAAAATTGCAGAAATTTGACTTATTTTGGAGCAAAATTGCAGAAATTTCACTTATTTCTGAAAAAAAGCAGAAATTCTTTTATTTTGGGGCAAAAAGGCAGAAATTTCTTTTATTTTGGTACAAAATTGCAAAAATTTTTCCTATTTTGGGGCAAAAAGGGACAATTTTCCCATATTTTGGGGCAAAAATGCAGAAATCCCCCTTATTTTGAGGTAAAAAGGTTAAAATTCCCCTTATTTGGGGGCAAAAAGACAGAAATTTCTCTTATTTTGGGGCAAAATTTCAGAAATTTCTCTTATTTCAGGGTAATAAGTCAGATATTTTCCTTATTTTGGGGCAAAAAAGAGAGAAATTCCCTTTGTTTTGGGGGAAAAAGACAGAAATTCCACTTATTTAGAGGCAAAAAAGCAGAAATTCCCCTTATATTGGAGCAAAAATGAAATTTCCCTTTTTTTGTGGCAAAAGGTATACATTCCCCTTATTTTGGGGCAAAATTCCAAAAATTTTCCTTATTTTGGGGAAAAATTGAAGAAACTTCACTTATTTTGTGGCAAAATTGCAGAAATTTCACTTATTTCAGAGAAAAAAGGCAGAAATTTTCCTTATTTTGGGGCAAAAAGGCAGAAATTTTTTATATTTTGTGGCAAAAATGCAGAAATTCCTCTTATTTTTAGGTAAAAAGGCTAAAATTCTTCTTATTTGGAGGAAAAAAGGGAGAAATTTCCCTTATTTTGGGGCAAAATTCCAGAAATTTCTCTTATTTTGGGGAAAAATTGCAGAAATTTGACTTATTTCAGAAAAAAAGCAGAAATTTTCTTATTTTGGGGCAAAAAGGCAGAAATTTCTTTTATTTTAGTACAAAATTGCAGAAAATTTTTCTTATTTTGGATCAAAAAGGCAGAAATTTCCCATATTTTGGGGAAAAATGCAGAAATTCCCCTTATTTTGAGGTAAAAAGGCTGAAATTCCCCTTATTTGGGGACAAAAATGCAGAAATTTCCCTTATTTTGGGGTGAAATTGCAGAAATTTCACTTATTTCAGGGTAATAAGTCAGAAATTTTCCTTATTTTGGGGCAAAAGAGACAGAAATTCCCTTTGTTTTGGGGGAAAAGTCAGAAATTTCACTTATTTAGAGGCAAAAAAGCAGAAATTCCCCTTATTTTGGAGCAAAAATGAAGAAATTTCCCTTTTTTATGGCAAAAAGGTATGCATTCTTCTTATTTTCGAGCAAAAAGGCAGAAATTTCCCGTATTTTGGAGCAAAATTATAGAAATTCCTCTAATTGTGGGGCAAAAAGGCAGAAATTCTCTCTATGTTGGGGCAAAAATACAGAAATTCTTTTTATTTTGGGGCAAAACTAAGAAATTTCACTTATTTTGGGGCAAAATTCCAGAAATTTCTCTTATTTTGGGGCAAAATTGAAGAAATTTGACTTATTTCAGAAAAAAAGCAGAAATTTTCTTATTTTGGGGCAAAAAGGCAGAAATTTCTTTTATTTTAGTACAAAATTGCAGAAATTTTTCTTATTTTGGGGCAAAAAGGCAGAAATTTCCCATATTTTGGGGAAAAATGCAGAAATTCCCCTTATTTTGAGGTAAAAAGGCTGAAATTCCCCTTATTTGGGGACAAAAATGCAGAAATTTACCTTATTTTGGGGCGAAATTGCAGAAATTTCACTTATTTCAGGGTAATAAGTCAGAAATTTTCCTTATTTTGGGGTAAAAAAAGACAGAAATTCCCTTTGTTTTGGGGGAAAAAGACGGAAATTCCACTTATTTAGAGGCAAAAAAGCGTAAATTCTCCTTATTTTGGAGCAAAAATGAAGAAATTTCACTTTTTTTTGGCAAACAGGTATGCATTCTTTTTATTTTCGAACCAAAAGCAGAAATTCCCCGTATTTTTGAGCAAAATTGCAGAAATTCCCCTAATTGTGGGGCAAAAAGGCAGAAATTCCCTATATGTTGGGGCAAAAAGACAGAAATTCTCCTTATTTTGGGGCAATACTCAGAAATTTCACTTATTTTTGGGCAAAATTGCAGAAATTTCACTTATTTCAGAAAAAAGCAGAAATTTTCTTATTTTGGGGCAAAAAGGCAGAAATTTCTCATATTTTGAAGCAAAAATGAAGAAATTCCCCTTATTTTGACGTAAAAAGGCTGAAATTCCCATTATTTGGGGGCAAAAGGCAGAAATTTCCCTTATTTTGGGG
Source organism: Micromys minutus (assembly GCF_963924665.1). NCBI lineage: Eukaryota > Metazoa > Chordata > Mammalia > Rodentia > Muridae > Micromys > Micromys minutus. Next base: position 937,442 of record NW_027667250.1, on the reverse strand, counting down.
CAAAATTGCAGAAATTTCACTTACTTCAGGGTAAGAAGTCAGAAATTTTCCTTATTTTGGGGCAAAAAGACAGAAATTCCGTTTGTTTTTGGGGAAAAAGACAGATATTCCACTTATTTAGAGGCAAAAATGCAGAAATTCCTTTTATTTTGGAGCAAAAATGAAGAAATTTCTCTTTTTTATGGCAAAAAGGTATGCATTATTCTTATTTTTGGGCAAAAAGGCAGAAATTCCTTGTATTTTGGAGCAAAATTGCAGAAATTCCCCCAATTTTGGGGCAAAAAGGCAGAAATTCCCTATATTTGGGCAAAAAGACAGAAATTCTCCTTATTTTGGGGCAATACTCAGAAATTCCACTTATTTTGGGGCAAAAATTCCAGAAATTTCCATTATTTTGGGGCAAAATTGATGAAATTTGACTTATTTCAGAAAAAAGCATAAATTTTCTTATTTTAGGGCAAAAAGGCAGAAATTTTTTTTTATTTTGGTACAAAATTGCAAAAATTTTTCTTATTTTGGGACAAAAAGGCAGAAATTTCCCATATTTTGGGCAAAAATGCAGAAATTCCCCTTATTTTGAGGTAAAAAGGCTGAAATTCCCCTTATTTGGTGGCAAAAAGGCAGAAATTTCCCTTATTTTAGGGCAAAATTGCAGAAATTTCACTTACTTCAGGGTAATAAGTCAGAAATTTTCCTTATTTTGGGGAAAAAAAACAGAAATTCTTTTTGTTTTGGGGGAAAAAGACAGAAATTCCACTTATTTAGAGGCAAAAAAGCAGAAATTCCTTTTATTTTGGAGCAAAAATGAAGAAATTTCCCTTTTTTATGGCAAAAAAATATGCATTCTTCTTATTTTCCGGCAAAAAAGAAGAAATTCCCCGTATTTTGGAGCAAAATTGCAGAAATTTCCCTAATTGTGGGGCAAAAAAACAGAAATTCCCCCTTTGTTGGGGCAAAAAGACAGAAATTCTTTTTATTTTGGGGCAAAACTCAGAAATTTCATTTGTTTTTGGGCAAAATTGCAGAAATTTCACTTATTTCAAAAAAAAAGCAGAAATTTTCTTATTTTGGGGCAAAAAGGCAGAAATTTCTTTTATTTTGGTACAAAATTGCAGAAATTTCTTTTATTTTGAGGTAAAAAGGCTGAAATTCCCATTATTTGGGGGCAAAAGGCAGAAATTTCCCTTATTTCGGGCAAAATTGCAGAAATTTCACTTACTTCATGGTAATAAGTCAGAAATTTTCCTTATTTTGGGGCAAAAAGACAGAAATTCCCTTTGTTTTGGGGGAAAAAGACAGATATTCCACTTATTTAGAGGCAAAAAGGCAGAAATTCCCTTTATTTTGGAGCAAAAATGAAGAAATTTCCCTTTTTTATGGCAAAAAGGTAAGCATTCCCCTTATTTTCGGGCAAAAAGGCAGAAATTCCTCGTATTTTAGAGCAAAATTGCAGAAATTCCCGTAATTGTGTGGCAAAAAGGCAGAAAATCTCTATATGTTGGGGCAAAAAGACAGAAATTCTTTTTATTTTGGGGCTAAACTCAGAAATTCCACTTATTTTAGGGCAAAATTGTAGAAATTTGACTTATTTGGAGCAAAATTGCAGAAATTTCACTTATTTCTGAAAAAAAGCAGAAATTCTCTTATTTTGGCGCAAAAAGGCAGAAATTTCTTTCATTTTGGTACAAATTGCAAAAATTATTCCTATTTTGGGGCAAAAAGGCAGAATTTTCCCATATTTTGGGGCAAAAATGCAGAAATCCCCCTTATTTTGAGGTAAAAAGGTTAAAATTCCCCTTATGTGGGGGCAAAAAGACAGAAATTTCTCTTATTTTGGGGCAAAATTGCAGAAATTTCACTTATTTCAGGGTAATAAGTCAGATATTTTCCTTATTTTGGGGACAAAAAGAGAGAAATTCCCTTTGTTTTGGGGGAAAAAGACAGAAATTCCACTTATTTAGAGGCAAAAAAGCAGATATTCCCACTTATTTGGAGCAAAAATGAAGAAATATCCCTTTTTTATGGCAAAAAGCTATGCATTCTTCTTATTTTCGGGCAAAAAAGCAGAAATTCCCCGTATTTTGCAGCAAAATTTCAGAAATTCCCCTAATTGTGGGGCAAAAAGGCAGAAATTCCCTATATGTTGGAGCAAAAAAACAGAAAATCTCCTCATTTTGGGGCAAAACTCAGAAATTCCACTTATTTTGGTGGAAAATTGCAGAAATTTCACTTATTTCAGAAAAAAAGCAGAAATTTTCTTATTTTGGGGCAAAAAGGTAGAAATTTCTTTTACTTTGGTACTAAATTGCAGAAATTTTTCTTATTTTGGGGCAATAAGGGAGAAATTTCCCATATTTTGGGGGAAAAATGCAGAAATTCCCCTTATTTTGAGGTAAAAAGGCTGAAATTCCCCTTATTTGGGGGCAAAAAGACAGAAATTTCCCTTATTTGGGGGCAAAATTGCAGAAATTTCACTAATTTCAGGGAAATAAGTCAGAAATTTTCCTTATTTTGGGGCAAAAAAGACAGAAATTCCCTTTGTTTTGGGGGAAAAAGACAGAAATTCCACTTATTTAGAGGCAAAAAAGCAGAAATTCCCCTTATATTGGAGCAAAAATGAAGAAATTTCCCTTTTTTGTGGCAAAAGGTATACATTCCCCTTATTTTGGGGCAAAATTCCAAAAATTTTCCTTATTTTGTGGCAAAATATCAGAAACTTCACTTATTTTGGGGCAAAATTGCAGAAATTTCACTTATTTCAGAGAAAAAAAAGCAGAAATTTTCCTTATTTTGGGGAAAAAAGGCAGAAATTTTTTATATTTTGTGGCAAAAATGCAGAAATTCCTCTTATTTTGAGGTAAAAAGGCTGAAATTCCCCTTATTTGGGGGCAAAAAGACAGAAATTTCCCTTATTTGGGGGCAAAATTGCAAAAATTTCACTTATTTCAGGGTAATAAGTAAGAAATTTTCCTTATTTTGGGGCAAAAAAGACAGAAATTCCCTTTGTTTTGGGGGAAAAAGTCAGAAATTCCACGTATTTAGAGGCAAAATAGCAGAAATTCCCCTTATTTTGGAGCAAAATGAAGAAATTTCCCATTTTTATGGCAAAAAGGTATGCATTCTACTTATTTTCGGGCAAAAAGGCAGAAATTCCCCGTATTTTGGAGCAAAATTGCAGAAATTCCTCTAATTGTGGGGCAAAAAGGCAAAAATTCCCTCTATGTTGGGGCAAAAAGACAGAAATTCTTTTTATTTTGGGGCAAAACTAAGAAATTTCACTTATTTTGGGGCAAAATTCCAGAAATTTCTTTTATTTTGGGGCAAAATTGCAGAAATTTGACTTATTCTAGAAAAAAAGCAGAAATTTTTTTATTTTGGAACAAAAAGGCAGAAATTTCTTTTATTTTGGTACAAAATTGCAGAAATTTTTCTTATTTTGGGGCAAAAAGGCAGAAATTTCCCATATTTTAAGGAAAAATGCAAAAATTCGCCTTATTTTGAGGTAAAAAGGCTGAAATTCCCCTTATTTGGGGACAAAAATGCAGAAATTTCCCTTATTTTGGGGCGAAATTGCAGAAATTTCACTTATTTCAGGGTAATAAGTCAGAAATTTTCCTTATTTTGGGGAAAAAAGACAGAAATTCCCTTTGTTTTGGGGGAAAATGTCAGAAATTCCACTTATTTAGAGGCAAAAAAGCAGAAAGTCCTTTTATTTTGGAGCAAAAATGAAGAAATTTCCCTTTTTTATTGCAAACAGGTATGCATTCTTTTTATTTTCGGGCAAAAAAACAGAAATTTCCCATATTTTTGAGCAAAATTGCAGAAATTCCCCTAATTGTGGGGCAAAAAGGCAAAAATTCCCTATATGATGGGGCAAAAAGACAGAAATTCTCCTTATTTTGGGGCAAAACTCAGAAATCCCACATATTTTTGGGCAAAATTGCAGAAATTTCACTTATTTCAGAAAAAAAAGCAGAAATTTTCTTATTTTGGAGCAAAAAGGCAGAAATTTCTTTTAGTACAAAATTGCAGAAATTTTTCTTATTTTGGGGCAAAAAGGCAGAAATTTCTCATATTTTGGGGCAAAAATACAGAAATTCCCATTATTTTGAGGTAAAAAGGCTGAAATTCCCATTATTTGGGGGCAAAAGGCAGAAATTTCCCTTATTTCGGGCAAAATTGCAGAAATTTAACTTACTTCATAGTAATAAGTCAGAAATTTTCCTTATTTTGGGGCAAAAAGACAGAAATTCCCTTTGTTTTGGGGGAAAAAGACAGATATTCCACTTATTTAGAGGCAAAAAGGCAGAAATTCCCTTTATTTTGGAGCAAAAATGAAGAAATTTCACTTTTTTATGGCAAAAAGGTATGCATTCCCCTTATTTTCGGGCAAAAAGGCAGAAATTCCTCGTATTTTAGAGCAAAATTGCAGAAATTCCCGTAATTGTGTGGCTAAAAGGCAGAAATTCTCTATATGTTGGGGCAAAACACAGAAATTCTCCTTATTTTGGGGCAAAACCCAGAAATTCCACTTATTTTGGGGCAAAACTGCAGAAATTTGACTTATTTTGGAGCAAAATTGCAGAAATTTAACTTATTTCTGAAAAAAAGCAGAAATTCTTTTATTTTGGAGCAAAAAGGCAGAAAAATTTTTTTATTTTGGTACAAAATTGCAAAAATTTTTCCTATTTTGGGGCAAAAAGGCAGAATTTTCCCATATTTTGGGGCAAAAATTCAGAAATCCCCCTTATTTTGAGGTAAAAAGGTTAAAATTCCCCTTATTTGGGGGCAAAAAGCCAGAAATTTCTCTTATTTTGGGGCAAAATTGCAGAAATTTCACTTATTTCAGGGTAATAAGTCAGATATTTTCCTTATTTTGGGGCAAAAAAGAGAGAAATTCCCTTTGTTTTGGGGGAAAAAGACAGAAATTCCACTTATTTAGAGGCAAAAAAGCAGAAATTCCCCTTATATTGGAGCAAAAATGAAGAAATTTCCCTTTTTTGTGGCAAAAGGTATACATTCCCCTTATTTTGGGGCAAAATTCCAAAAATTTTCCTTATTTTGGGGCAAAATTGCAGAACCTTCACTTATTTTGTGGCAAAATTGCAGAAATTTCACTTATTTCAGAGAAAAAAGGCAGAAATTTTCCTTATTTTGGGGCAAAAAGGCAGAAATTTTTAATATTTTGTGGCAATATGCAGAAATTCCTCTTATTTTTAGGTAAAAAGGCTGAAATTCTTCTTATTTGGGGGCAAAAAGGCAGAAATTTCCCTCATTTTGGGGCAAAATTGCAGAAATTTCACTTATTTCAGGGTAATAAGTCAGAAATTTTCCTTATTTTGGGGCAAAAGAGACAGAAATTCCCTTTGTTTTGGGGGAAAAAGTCAGAAATTTCACTTATTTAGAGGCAAAAAAGCAGAAATTCCTTTTATTTTGGAGCAAAAATGAAGAAATTTCTTTTTTTTATGGCAAAAAGGTATGCAATCTTCTTATTTTCAGGCAAAAAGGCAGAAATTCCCCGTATTTTGGAGCAAAATTGCAGAAATTCCTCTAATTGTGGGGCAAAAAGGCAGAAATTCTCTCTATGTTGGGGCAAAAAGACAGATATTCTTTTTATTTAGGGGCAAAACTAAGAAATTTCACTTATTTTGGGGCAAAATTCCAGAAATTTCTCTTATTTTGGGGCAAAATTGCAGAAATTTGACTTATTTCAGAAAAAAAGCAGAAATTTTCTTATTTTGGGGCAAAAAGGCAGAAATTTCTTTTATTTTAGTACAAAATTGCAGAAATTTTTCTTATTTTGGGGCAAAAAGGCAGAAATTTCCCATATTTTGGGGAAAAATGCAGAAATTCCCCTTATTTTGAGGTAAAAAGGCTGAAATTCCCCTTATTTGGGGACAAAAAGGCAGAAATTTCCCTTATTTTGGGGCGAAATTGCAGAAATTTCACTTATTTCAGGATAATAAGTTAGAAATTTTTTTTATTTTGGGGCAAAAAAGACAGAAATTCCCTTTGTTTTGGGCGAAAAAGACAGAAATTCCACTTATTTAGAGGCAAAACGAAAATTCCCCTTATTTTGGAGCAAAAATGAAGAAATTTCCCTTTTTTATGGCAAACAGGTATGCATTCTTTTTATTTTCGGGCAAAAAAGCAGAAATTCCCCGTATTTTTGAGCAAAATTGAAGAAATTCCCCTAATTGTGGGGCAAAAACGCAGAAATTCCCTATATGTTGGGGCAAAAAGACAGAAATTCTCCTTATTTTGGGGCAAAACTCAGAAATTTCACTTATTTTTGGGCAAAATTGCAGAAATTTCACTTATTTCAGAAAAAAGCAGAAATTTTCTAATTTTGGGGCAAAAAGGCAGAAATTTCTCATATTTTGAAGCAAAAATGCAGAAATTCCCCTTATTTTGAGGTAAAAAGACTGAAATTCCCATTATTTGGGGGCAAAAGGCAGAAATTTCCATTATTTTGGGGCAAAATTGCAGAAATTTCACTTACTTCAGAGTAAGAAGTCAGAAATTTTTTTTATTTTGGGGCAAAAAGACAGAAATTCCGTTTGTTTTGGGGGAAAAAGACAGATATTCCACTTATTTAGAGGCAAAAATGCAGAAATTCCTTTTATTTTGGAGCAAAAATGAAGAAATTTCCTTTTTTTATGGCAAAAAGGTATGCATTATTCTTATTTTTGGGCAAAAAGGCAGAAATTTCTTGTATTTTGGAGCAATATTGCAGAAATTCTCCCAATTGTGGGGCAAAAAGGCAGAAATTCCCTATATTTGGGCAAAAAGATAGAAATTCTCCTTATTTTGGGGCAAAACTCAGAAATTCCACTTATTTTGGGGCAAAATTCCAGAAATTTCCATTATTTTGGGGCAAAATTGAAGAAATTTGACTTATTTCAGAAAAAAGCAGAAATTTTCTTATTTTAGGGTAAAAAGGCAGAAATTTTTTTTTATTTTGGTACAAAATTGCAAAAATTTTTCTTATTTTGGGACAAAAAGGCAGAAATTTCCCATATTTTGGGCAAAAATGCAGAAATTCCCCTTATTTTGAGGTAAAAAGGCTGAAATTCCCATTATTTGGGGGCAAAAGGCAGAAATTTCCCTTATTTCGGGCTAAATTACAGAAATTTCACTTACTTCATGGTAATAAGTCAGAAATTTTCCTTATTTTGGGGCAAAAAGACAGAAATTCCCTTTGTTTTAGGGGAAGAAGACAGATATTCCACTTATTTAGAGGCAAAAACGCAGAAATTCCCTTTATTTTGGAGCAAAAATGAAGAAATTTCACTTTTTTATGGCAAAAAGGTATGCATTCCCCTTATTTTCGGGCAAAAAGGCAGAAATTCCTCATATTTTAGAGCAAAATTGCAGAAATTCCCGTAATTGTGTGGCAAAAAGGCAAAAATTCTCTCTATGTTGGGGCAAAAAGACAGAAATTCTCCATATTTTGGGGCAGAACCCAGAAATTCCACATATTTTGTGGCAAAATTGCAGAAATTTGACTTATTTTGGAGCAAAATTGCAGAAATTTCACTTATTTCTGAAAAAAAGCAGAAATTCTTTTATTTTGGGGCAAAAAGGCAGAAATTTCTTTTATTTTGGTACAAAATTGCAAAAATTTTTCCTATTTTGGGGCAAAAAGGGACAATTTTCCCATATTTTGGGGCAAAAATGCAGAAATCCCCCTTATTTTGAGGTAAAAAGGTTAAAATTCCCCTTATTTGGGGGCAAAAAGACAGAAATTTCTCTTATTTTGGGGCAAAATTTCAGAAATTTCTCTTATTTCAGGGTAATAAGTCAGATATTTTCCTTATTTTGGGGCAAAAAAGAGAGAAATTCCCTTTGTTTTGGGGGAAAAAGACAGAAATTCCACTTATTTAGAGGCAAAAAAGCAGAAATTCCCCTTATATTGGAGCAAAAATGAAATTTCCCTTTTTTTGTGGCAAAAGGTATACATTCCCCTTATTTTGGGGCAAAATTCCAAAAATTTTCCTTATTTTGGGGAAAAATTGAAGAAACTTCACTTATTTTGTGGCAAAATTGCAGAAATTTCACTTATTTCAGAGAAAAAAGGCAGAAATTTTCCTTATTTTGGGGCAAAAAGGCAGAAATTTTTTATATTTTGTGGCAAAAATGCAGAAATTCCTCTTATTTTTAGGTAAAAAGGCTAAAATTCTTCTTATTTGGAGGAAAAAAGGCAGAAATTTCCCTTATTTTGGGGCAAAATTCCAGAAATTTCTCTTATTTTGGGGAAAAATTGCAGAAATTTGACTTATTTCAGAAAAAAAGCAGAAATTTTCTTATTTTGGGGCAAAAAGGCAGAAATTTCTTTTATTTTAGTACAAAATTGCAGAAAATTTTTCTTATTTTGGATCAAAAAGGCAGAAATTTCCCATATTTTGGGGAAAAATGCAGAAATTCCCCTTATTTTGAGGTAAAAAGGCTGAAATTCCCCTTATTTGGGGACAAAAATGCAGAAATTTCCCTTATTTTGGGGCGAAATTGCAGAAATTTCACTTATTTCAGGGTAATAAGTCAGAAATTTTCCTTATTTTGGGGCAAAAGAGACAGAAATTCCCTTTGTTTTGGGGGAAAAGTCAGAAATTTCACTTATTTAGAGGCAAAAAAGCAGAAATTCCCCTTATTTTGGAGCAAAAATGAAGAAATTTCCCTTTTTTATGGCAAAAAGGTATGCATTCTTCTTATTTTCGAGCAAAAAGGCAGAAATTTCCCGTATTTTGGAGCAAAATTGTAGAAATTCCTCTAATTGTGGGGCAAAAAGGCAGAAATTCTCTCTATGTTGGGGCAAAAATACAGAAATTCTTTTTATTTTGGGGCAAAACTAAGAAATTTCACTTATTTTGGGGCAAAATTCCAGAAATTTCTCTTATTTTGGGGCAAAATTGAAGAAATTTGACTTATTTCAGAAAAAAAGCAGAAATTTTCTTATTTTGGGGCAAAAAGGCAGAAATTTCTTTTATTTTAGTACAAAATTGCAGAAATTTTTCTTATTTTGGGGCAAAAAGGCAGAAATTTCCCATATTTTGGGGAAAAATGCAGAAATTCCCCTTATTTTGAGGTAAAAAGGCTGAAATTCCCCTTATTTGGGGACAAAAATGCAGAAATTTACCTTATTTTGGGGCGAAATTCAGAAATTTCACTTATTTCAGGGTAATAAGTCAGAAATTTTCCTTATTTTGGGGTAAAAAAAGACAGAAATTCCCTTTGTTTTGGGGGAAAAAGACGGAAATTCCACTTATTTAGAGGCAAAAAAGCGTAAATTCTCCTTATTTTGGAGCAAAAATGAAGAAATTTCACTTTTTTTTGGCAAACAGGTATGCATTCTTTTTATTTTCGAACCAAAAGCAGAAATTCCCCGTATTTTTGAGCAAAATTGCAGAAATTCCCCTAATTGTGGGGCAAAAAGGCAGAAATTCCCTATATGTTGGGGCAAAAAGACAGAAATTCTCCTTATTTTGGGGCAATACTCAGAAATTTCACTTATTTTTGGGCAAAATTGCAGAAATTTCACTTATTTCAGAAAAAAGCAGAAATTTTCTTATTTTGGGGCAAAAAGGCAGAAATTTCTCATATTTTGAAGCAAAAATGAAGAAATTCCCCTTATTTTGACGTAAAAAGGCTGAAATTCCCATTATTTGGGGGCAAAAGGCAGAAATTTCCCTTATTTTGGGGCAAAATTGCAGAAATTTCACTTACTTCAAGGTAAGAAGTCAGAAATTTTCCTTATTTTGGGGCAAAAAGACAGAAATTCCGTTTGTTTTTGGGGAAAAAGACAGATATTCCACTTATTTAGAGGCAAAAATGCAGAAATTCCTTTTATTTTGGAGCAAAAATGAAGAAATTTCTCTTTTTTATGGCAAAAAGGTATGCATTATTCTTATTTTTGGGCAAAAAGGCAGAAATTCCTTGTATTTTGGAGCAAAATTGCAGAAATTTCCCCAATTTTGGGGCAAAAAGGCAGAAATTCCCTATATTTGGGCAAAAAGACAGAAATTCTCCTTATTTTGGGGCAATACTCAGAAATTCCACTTATTTTGGGGCAAAAATTCCAGAAATTTCCATTATTTTGGGGCAAAATTGATGAAATTTGACTTATTTCAGAAAAAAGCATAAATTTTCTTATTTTAGGGCAAAAAGGCAGAAATTTTTTTTATTTTGGTACAAAATTGCAAAAATTTTTCTTATTTTGGGACAAAAAGGCAGAAATTTCCCATATTTTGGGCAAAAATGCAGAAATTCCCCTTATTTTGAGGTAAAAAGGCTGAAATTCCCCTTATTTGGTGGCAAAAAGGCAGAAATTTCCCTTATTTTAGGGCAAAATTGCAGAAATTTCACTTACTTCAGGGTAATAAGTCAGAAATTTTCCTTATTTTGGGGAAAAAAAACAGAAATTCTTTTTGTTTTGGGGGAAAAAGACAGAAATTCCACTTATTTAGAGGCAAAAATCAGAAATTCCTTTTATTTTGGAGCAAAAATGAAGAAATTTCCCTTTTTTATGGCAAAAAAATATGCATTCTTCTTATTTTCCGGCAAAAAAGAAGAAATTCCCCGTATTTTGGAGCAAAATTGCAGAAATTTCCCTAATTGTGGGGCAAAAAAACAGAAATTCCCCCTTTGTTGGGGCAAAAAGACAGAAATTCTTTTTATTTTGGGGCAAAACAGAAATTTCATTTGTTTTTGGGCAAAATTGCAGAAATTTCACTTATTTCAAAAAAAAAGCAGAAATTTTCTTATTTTGGGGCAAAAAGGCAGAAATTTCTTTTATTTTGGTACAAAATTGCAGAAATTTCTTTTATTTTGAGGTAAAAAGGCTGAAATTCCCATTATTTGGGGGCAAAAGGCAGAAATTTCCCTTATTTCGGGCAAAATTGCAGAAATTTCACTTACTTCATGGTAATAAGTCAGAAATTTTCCTTATTTTGGGGCAAAAAGACAGAAATTCCCTTTGTTTTGGGGGAAAAAGACAGATATTCCACTTATTTAGAGGCAAAAAGGCAGAAATTCCCTTTATTTTGGAGCAAAAATGAAGAAATTTCCCTTTTTTATGGCAAAAAGGTAAGCATTCCCCTTATTTTCGGGCAAAAAGGCAGAAATTCCTCGTATTTTAGAGCAAAATTGCAGAAATTCCCGTAATTGTGTGGCAAAAAGGCAGAAAATCTCTATATGTTGGGGCAAAAAGACAGAAATTCTTTTTATTTTGGGGCTAAACTCAGAAATTCCACTTATTTTAGGGCAAAATTGTAGAAATTTGACTTATTTGGAGCAAAATTGCAGAAATTTCACTTATTTCTGAAAAAAAGCAGAAATTCTCTTATTTTGGGGCAAAAAGGCAGAAATTTCTTTCATTTTGGTACAAATTGCAAAAATTATTCCTATTTTGGGGCAAAAAGGCAGAATTTTCCCATATTTTGGGGCAAAAATGCAGAAATCCCCCTTATTTTGAGGTAAAAAGGTTAAAATTCCCCTTATGTGGGGGCAAAAAGACAGAAATTTCTCTTATTTTGGGGCAAAATTGCAGAAATTTCACTTATTTCAGGGTAATAAGTCAGATATTTTCCTTATTTTGGGGACAAAAAGAGAGAAATTCCCTTTGTTTTGGGGGAAAAAGACAGAAATTCCACTTATTTAGAGGCAAAAAAGCAGATATTCCCACTTATTTGGAGCAAAAATGAAGAAATATCCCTTTTTTATGGCAAAAAGCTATGCATTCTTCTTATTTTCGGGCAAAAAAGCAGAAATTCCCCGTATTTTGCAGCAAAATTTCAGAAATTCCCCTAATTGTGGGGCAAAAAGGCAGAAATTCCCTATATGTTGGAGCAAAAAAACAGAAAATCTCCTCATTTTGGGGCAAAACTCAGAAATTCCACTTATTTTGGTGGAAAATTGCAGAAATTTCACTTATTTCAGAAAAAAAGCAGAAATTTTCTTATTTTGGGGCAAAAAGGTAGAAATTTCTTTTACTTTGGTACTAAATTGCAGAAATTTTTCTTATTTTGGGGCAATAAGGGAGAAATTTCCCATATTTTGGGGGAAAAATGCAGAAATTCCCCTTATTTTGAGGTAAAAAGGCTGAAATTCCCCTTATTTGGGGGCAAAAAGACAGAAATTTCCCTTATTTGGGGGCAAAATTGCAGAAATTTCACTAATTTCAGGGAAATAAGTCAGAAATTTTCCTTATTTTGGGGCAAAAAAGACAGAAATTCCCTTTGTTTTGGGGGAAAAAGACAGAAATTCCACTTATTTAGAGGCAAAAAAGCAGAAATTCCCCTTATATTGGAGCAAAAATGAAGAAATTTCCCTTTTTTGTGGCAAAAGGTATACATTCCCCTTATTTTGGGGCAAAATTCCAAAAATTTTCCTTATTTTGTGGCAAAATATCAGAAACTTCACTTATTTTGGGGCAAAATTGCAGAAATTTCACTTATTTCAGAGAAAAAAAAGCAGAAATTTTCCTTATTTTGGGGAAAAAAGGCAGAAATTTTTTATATTTTGTGGCAAAAATGCAGAAATTCCTCTTATTTTGAGGTAAAAAGGCTGAAATTCCCCTTATTTGGGGGCAAAAAGACAGAAATTTCCCTTATTTGGGGGCAAAATTGCAAAAATTTCACTTATTTCAGGGTAATAAGTAAGAAATTTTCCTTATTTTGGGGCAAAAAAGACAGAAATTCCCTTTGTTTTGGGGGAAAAAGTCAGAAATTCCACGTATTTAGAGGCAAAATAGCAGAAATTCCCCTTATTTTGGAGCAAAATGAAGAAATTTCCCATTTTTATGGCAAAAAGGTATGCATTCTACTTATTTTCGGGCAAAAAGGCAGAAATTCCCCGTATTTTGGAGCAAAATTGCAGAAATTCCTCTAATTGTGGGGCAAAAAGGCAAAAATTCCCTCTATGTTGGGGCAAAAAGACAGAAATTCTTTTTATTTTGGGGCAAAACTAAGAAATTTCACTTATTTTGGGGCAAAATTCCAGAAATTTCTTTTATTTTGGGGCAAAATTGCAGAAATTTGACTTATTCTAGAAAAAAAGCAGAAATTTTTTTATTTTGGAACAAAAAGGCAGAAATTTCTTTTATTTTGGTACAAAATTGCAAAAATTTTTCTTATTTTGGGGCAAAAAGGCAGAAATTTCCCATATTTTAAGGAAAAATGCAGAAATTCGCCTTATTTTGAGGTAAAAAGGCTGAAATTCCCCTTATTTGGGGACAAAAATGCAGAAATTTCCCTTATTTTGGGGCGAAATTGCAGAAATTTCACTTATTTCAGGGTAATAAGTCAGAAATTTTCCTTATTTTGGGGAAAAAAGACAGACATTCCCTTTGTTTTGGGGGAAAAAGACAGAAATTCCACTTATTTAGAGGCAAAAAAGCAGAAATTCCCCTTATTTTGGAGCAAAAATGAAGAAATTTCCCTTTTTTATGGCAAACAGGTATGCATTCTTTTTATTTTCGGGCAAAAAAGCAGAAATTTCCCATATTTTTGAGCAAAATTGCAGAAATTCCCCTAATTGTGTGGCAAAAAGGCAGAAATTCCCTCTATGTTGGGGCAAAAAGACAGAAATTCTCCTTATTTTGGGGCAAAACTCAGAAATTTCACTTATTCTTGGGCAAAATTGCAGAAAATTCACTTATTTCAGAAAAATAGCAGAAATTTTCTTATTTTGCGGCAAAAAGGCAGAAATTTCTTTCATTTTGGTACAAAATTGCAGAAATTTTTCTTATTTTCGGGCAAAAAGGCAGAAATTTCTCATATTTTGGGGCAAAAATGCAGAAATTCCCCTTATTTTGAGGTAAACAGGCTGAAATTCCAATTATTTGAGGGCAAAAGGCAGAAATTTCCCTTATTTTGGGGCAAAATTGCAGAAATTTCACTTACTTTAGGGTAATAAATCAGAAATTTTCTTTATTTTGGGGCAAGAAGACAGAAATTCCTTTTGTTTTGGGGGAAAAAGACAGATATTCCACTTATTTAGAGGCAAAAATGCAGAAATTCCCCTTATTTTGGAGCAAAAATGAAGAAATTTCCTTTTTTTATGGCAAAAAGTTATGCATTCTTCTTATTTTCAACCAAAAAGGCAAAAATTCCTTGTATTTTGAAGCAAAATTGCAGAAATTCCCCCAATTGTGGGGCAAAAAGACAGAAATTCCCTATATTTGGGCAAAAAGACAGAAATTCTCCTTATTTTGGGGCAAAACTCAGAAATTCCACTTATTTTGGGGCAAAATTCCAGAAATTTCTCTTATTTTGGGGCAAAATTGAAGAAATTTGACTTATTTCAGAAAAAAGCAGAAATTTTCTTATTTTAGGGCAAAAAGGCAGAAATTTCTTTTATTTTGGTACAAAATTGCAAAAATTTTTCTTATTTTGGGACAAAAAGGCAGAAATTTCCCATATTTTGGGGCAAAAATGCAGAAATTCCCCTTATTTTGAGGTAAAAAGGCTGAAATTCCCCTTATTTGGGGGCAAAAAGGCAGAAATTTCCCTTATTTTGGGGCAAAATTGCAGAAATTTCACTTACTTCAGGGTAATAAGTCAGAAATTTTCCTTATTTTGGGGCAAAAGAGACAGAAATTCCCTTTGTTTTGGGGGAAAAAGACAGAAATTCCACTTATTTAGAGGCAAAAAAGCAGAAATTCCTTTTATTTTGGAGCAAAAATGAAGAAATTTCCCTTTTTTATGGCAAAAAGGTATGCATTCTTCTTATTTTCCGGCAAAAAGGAAGAAATTCCCCGTATTTTGGAGCAAAATTGCAGAAATTCTCCTAATTGTGAGGCAAAAAGGCAGAAATTCCCTATATGTTGGGGCAAAAAGACAGAAATTCTCCTTATTTTGGGGCAAAACTCAGAAATTCCAGTTATTTTGGGGCAAAATTGCAGAAATTTGACTTATTTTAGAGCAAAATTGCAGAAATTTCACTTATTTCTGAAAAAAAGCAGAAATTCTCTTATTTTGGGGCCAAAAGGCAGAAATTTCGTTTATTTTGGTACAAAATTGCAGAAATTTTTCTTATTTTGGGGCAAAAAGGCAGAAATTTCCCATATTATGGGGAAAAATGCAGAAATTCCCGTTATTTTGAGGTAAAAAGGCTGAAATTCCCCTTTTTTGGGTGTAAAAAGGCAGAAATTTCCATTATTTTTGGGAAAAATTGCAGAAATTTCAGTAATTTCAGGGTAATAAGTCAGAAATTTTCCTTATTTTGGGGCAAAAAAGACAGAAATTCCCTTTGTTTTGGGGGAAAAAGACAGATATTCCACTTATTTAGAGGCAAAAAGGCAGAAATTCCCTTTATTTTGGAGCAAAAATGAAGAAATTTCCCTTTTTTATGGCAAAAAGGTAAGCATTCCCCTTATTTTCGGGCAAAAAGGCAGAAATTCCTCGTATTTTAGAGCAAAATTGCAGAAATTCCCGTAATTGTGTGGCAAAAAGGCAGAAAATCTCTATATGTTGGGGCAAAAAGACAGAAATTCTTTTTATTTTGGGGCTAAACTCAGAAATTCCACTTATTTTAGGGCAAAATTGTAGAAATTTGACTTATTTGGAGCAAAATTGCAGAAATTTCACTTATTTCTGAAAAAAAGCAGAAATTCTCTTATTTTGGGGCAAAAAGGCAGAAATTTCTTTCATTTTGGTACAAATTGCAAAAATTATTCCTATTTTGGGGCAAAAAGGCAGAATTTTCCCATATTTTGGGGCAAAAATGCAGAAATCCCCCTTATTTTGAGGTAAAAAGGTTAAAATTCCCCTTATGTGGGGGCAAAAAGACAGAAATTTCTCTTATTTTGGGGCAAAATTGCAGAAATTTCACTTATTTCAGGGTAATAAGTCAGATATTTTCCTTATTTTGGGGACAAAAAGAGAGAAATTCCCTTTGTTTTGGGGGAAAAAGACAGAAATTCCACTTATTTAGAGGCAAAAAAGCAGATATTCCCACTTATTTGGAGCAAAAATGAAGAAATATCCCTTTTTTATGGCAAAAAGCTATGCATTCTTCTTATTTTCGGGCAAAAAAGCAGAAATTCCCCGTATTTTGCAGCAAAATTTCAGAAATTCCCCTAATTGTGGGGCAAAAAGGCAGAAATTCCCTATATGTTGGAGCAAAAAAACAGAAAATCTCCTCATTTTGGGGCAAAACTCAGAAATTCCACTTATTTTGGTGGAAAATTGCAGAAATTTCACTTATTTCAGAAAAAAAGCAGAAATTTTCTTATTTTGGGGCAAAAAGGTAGAAATTTCTTTTACTTTGGTACTAAATTGCAGAAATTTTTCTTATTTTGGGGCAATAAGGGAGAAATTTCCCATATTTTGGGGGAAAAATGCAGAAATTCCCCTTATTTTGAGGTAAAAAGGCTGAAATTCCCCTTATTTGGGGGCAAAAAGACAGAAATTTCCCTTATTTGGGGGCAAAATTGCAGAAATTTCACTAATTTCAGGGAAATAAGTCAGAAATTTTCCTTATTTTGGGGCAAAAAAGACAGAAATTCCCTTTGTTTTGGGGGAAAAAGACAGAAATTCCACTTATTTAGAGGCAAAAAAGCAGAAATTCCCCTTATATTGGAGCAAAAATGAAGAAATTTCCCTTTTTTGTGGCAAAAGGTATACATTCCCCTTATTTTGGGGCAAAATTCCAAAAATTTTCCTTATTTTGTGGCAAAATATCAGAAACTTCACTTATTTTGGGGCAAAATTGCAGAAATTTCACTTATTTCAGAGAAAAAAAAGCAGAAATTTTCCTTATTTTGGGGAAAAAAGGCAGAAATTTTTTATATTTTGTGGCAAAAATGCAGAAATTCCTCTTATTTTGAGGTAAAAAGGCTGAAATTCCCCTTATTTGGGGGCAAAAAGACAGAAATTTCCCTTATTTGGGGGCAAAATTGCAAAAATTTCACTTATTTCAGGGTAATAAGTAAGAAATTTTCCTTATTTTGGGGCAAAAAAGACAGAAATTCCCTTTGTTTTGGGGGAAAAAGTCAGAAATTCCACGTATTTAGAGGCAAAATAGCAGAAATTCCCCTTATTTTGGAGCAAAATGAAGAAATTTCCCATTTTTATGGCAAAAAGGTATGCATTCTACTTATTTTCGGGCAAAAAGGCAGAAATTCCCCGTATTTTGGAGCAAAATTGCAGAAATTCCTCTAATTGTGGGGCAAAAAGGCAAAAATTCCCTCTATGTTGGGGCAAAAAGACAGAAATTCTTTTTATTTTGGGGCAAAACTAAGAAATTTCACTTATTTTGGGGCAAAATTCCAGAAATTTCTTTTATTTTGGGGCAAAATTGCAGAAATTTGACTTATTCTAGAAAAAAAGCAGAAATTTTTTTATTTTGGAACAAAAAGGCAGAAATTTCTTTTATTTTGGTACAAAATTGCAAAAATTTTTCTTATTTTGGGGCAAAAAGGCAGAAATTTCCCATATTTTAAGGAAAAATGCAGAAATTCGCCTTATTTTGAGGTAAAAAGGCTGAAATTCCCCTTATTTGGGGACAAAAATGCAGAAATTTCCCTTATTTTGGGGCGAAATTGCAGAAATTTCACTTATTTCAGGGTAATAAGTCAGAAATTTTCCTTATTTTGGGGAAAAAAGACAGACATTCCCTTTGTTTTGGGGGAAAAAGACAGAAATTCCACTTATTTAGAGGCAAAAAAGCAGAAATTCCCCTTATTTTGGAGCAAAAATGAAGAAATTTCCCTTTTTTATGGCAAACAGGTATGCATTCTTTTTATTTTCGGGCAAAAAAGCAGAAATTTCCCATATTTTTGAGCAAAATTGCAGAAATTCCCCTAATTGTGTGGCAAAAAGGCAGAAATTCCCTCTATGTTGGGGCAAAAAGACAGAAATTCTCCTTATTTTGGGGCAAAACTCAGAAATTTCACTTATTCTTGGGCAAAATTGCAGAAAATTCACTTATTTCAGAAAAATAGCAGAAATTTTCTTATTTTGCGGCAAAAAGGCAGAAATTTCTTTCATTTTGGTACAAAATTGCAGAAATTTTTCTTATTTTCGGGCAAAAAGGCAGAAATTTCTCATATTTTGGGGCAAAAATGCAGAAATTCCCCTTATTTTGAGGTAAACAGGCTGAAATTCCAATTATTTGAGGGCAAAAGGCAGAAATTTCCCTTATTTTGGGGCAAAATTGCAGAAATTTCACTTACTTTAGGGTAATAAATCAGAAATTTTCTTTATTTTGGGGCAAGAAGACAGAAATTCCTTTTGTTTTGGGGGAAAAAGACAGATATTCCACTTATTTAGAGGCAAAAATGCAGAAATTCCCCTTATTTTGGAGCAAAAATGAAGAAATTTCCTTTTTTTATGGCAAAAAGTTATGCATTCTTCTTATTTTCAACCAAAAAGGCAAAAATTCCTTGTATTTTGAAGCAAAATTGCAGAAATTCCCCCAATTGTGGGGCAAAAAGACAGAAATTCCCTATATTTGGGCAAAAAGACAGAAATTCTCCTTATTTTGGGGCAAAACTCAGAAATTCCACTTATTTTGGGGCAAAATTCCAGAAATTTCTCTTATTTTGGGGCAAAATTGAAGAAATTTGACTTATTTCAGAAAAAAGCAGAAATTTTCTTATTTTAGGGCAAAAAGGCAGAAATTTCTTTTATTTTGGTACAAAATTGCAAAAATTTTTCTTATTTTGGGACAAAAAGGCAGAAATTTCCCATATTTTGGGGCAAAAATGCAGAAATTCCCCTTATTTTGAGGTAAAAAGGCTGAAATTCCCCTTATTTGGGGGCAAAAAGGCAGAAATTTCCCTTATTTTGGGGCAAAATTGCAGAAATTTCACTTACTTCAGGGTAATAAGTCAGAAATTTTCCTTATTTTGGGGCAAAAGAGACAGAAATTCCCTTTGTTTTGGGGGAAAAAGACAGAAATTCCACTTATTTAGAGGCAAAAAAGCAGAAATTCCTTTTATTTTGGAGCAAAAATGAAGAAATTTCCCTTTTTTATGGCAAAAAGGTATGCATTCTTCTTATTTTCCGGCAAAAAGGAAGAAATTCCCCGTATTTTGGAGCAAAATTGCAGAAATTCTCCTAATTGTGAGGCAAAAAGGCAGAAATTCCCTATATGTTGGGGCAAAAAGACAGAAATTCTCCTTATTTTGGGGCAAAACTCAGAAATTCCAGTTATTTTGGGGCAAAATTGCAGAAATTTGACTTATTTTAGAGCAAAATTGCAGAAATTTCACTTATTTCTGAAAAAAAGCAGAAATTCTCTTATTTTGGGGCCAAAAGGCAGAAATTTCGTTTATTTTGGTACAAAATTGCAGAAATTTTTCTTATTTTGGGGCAAAAAGGCAGAAATTTCCCATATTATGGGGAAAAATGCAGAAATTCCCGTTATTTTGAGGTAAAAAGGCTGAAATTCCCCTTTTTTGGGTGTAAAAAGGCAGAAATTTCCATTATTTTTGGGAAAAATTGCAGAAATTTCAGTAATTTCAGGGTAATAAGTCAGAAATTTTCCTTATTTTGGGGCAAAAAAGACAGAAATTCCCTTTGTTTTGGGGGAAAAAGACAGAAATTCCACTTATTTTGAGGCAAAAAAGCAGAAATTCCCCTTATTTTGGAGCAAAAATGAAGAAATTTCCCTTTTTTATGGCAAAAAGCTATGCATTCTTCTTATTTTCGGGCAAAAAAGCAGAAATTACCCGTATTTTGAAGCAAAATTGCAGAAATTCCCCTAATTGTAAGGCAAAAAGGCAGAAATTCCCTATATGTTAGGGCAAAAAGACAGAAATTCTCCTTATTTTGGGGCAAAACTCAGAAATTCCACTTATTTTGGGGCAAAATTCCAAGAATTTTTTTATTTTGGGGCAAAATTGCAGAAAGTTGACTTATTTTGGGGCAAAATTGCAGAAATTTCACTTATTTCAGGGAAAAAAGGCAGAAATTTTTCTCATTTTTGGGCAAAAAGGCAGAAATTTTTTATATTTTGGGGCAAAAATGCAGAAATTCCTCTTATTTTGAGGTAAAAAGTCTGAAATTCCCATATTTGGGGGCAAAAAGGCAGAAATTTCCCTTATTTTGGGGCAAAATTGCAGAAATTTCACTTATTTCAGGGTAATAAGTCAGAAATTTTTCTTATTTTGGGGCAATAAGACCGAAATTCCCTTTGTTTTGGGGGAAAAAGACAGAAATTCCACTTATTTAGAGGCAAAAATGCAGAAATTCCCCTTATTTTGGAGCAAAAATGAAGAAATTTCCCTTTTTTATGGCAAAAAGGTATGCATTCTTCTTATTTTCGGGCAAAAAGGCAGAAATTCCTCGTATGTTGGAGCAAAATTACAGAAATTCCCCTAATTGTGGGGCAAAAAGGCAGAAATTTCCTATATGATATGGCAAAAAGACAGAAATTCTCCTTATTTTGGGGCAAATCTGAAAAATTCCACTTATTTTGGGGCAAAATTCCAGAAATTTCTTTTTTTTTGGGGCAAAATTGCAGAAATTTCACTTATTTTGGGGCAAAATTTCAGAAATTTCACTTATTTCAGGAAAAGAAGGCAGAAATTTTTTTATTTTCGGTTAAAAAAGAAGAAATTCCTAATATTTTGTGGCAAAAATGCAGAAATTTTCCTTATTTTGTGGTAAAAAGTCTGAAATTCCCCTTATTTGGGAGCAAAAAGGCAGAAATTTCCCTTAATTTGGGGCAAAATTGCAGAAATTTCACTTATTTCAGGGTAATAAGTCAGAATTTTTTTTTATTTTGGGGCAAAATTGGAGAAACTTCACTTATTTTGGGGCAAAATTGCAGAAATTTCACTTATTTCAAAGAAAAAAGGCAGAAATTTTCTTTATTTTGGGGCAAAAAGGCAGAAATTTTTTATATTTTGTGGCAAAAATGCAGAAATTCCTCTTAATTTGAGGTAAAAAGGCTGATATTCCCCTTATTTGGGGGCAAAAAGGCAAAAATTTCCCATATTTTGGGGCAAAATTGCAGAAATTTCACTTATTTCAGGGTAATAAGTAAGAAATTTTTTTTATTTTGGGGCAAAAAAGACAGAAATTCCCTTTGTTTTGGGGAAAAAGTCAGAAATTCCACTTATTTAGAGGCAAAAGAGCAGAAATCCCCTTTCTTTTGGAGCAAGAATGAAGAAATTTCACTTTTTTATGGCAAAAAGGTATGCATTCTTCTTATTTTCGGGCAAAAAGGCAGAAATTCACCGTATTTTGGAGCAAAATTGTAGAAATTCCTCTAATTGTGGGGCAAAAAGGCAGAAATTCCCTCTATGTTGGGGCAAAAAGACAGAAATTCTTTTTATTTTGGGGCAAAACTAAGAAATTTCACTTATTTTGTGGCAAAATTCCAGAAATTTCCCTTATTTTGGGGCAAAATTGCAGAAATTTGACTTATTTCAGAAAAAAAGCAGAAATTTTTTTATTTTGGAACAAAAAGGCAGAAATTTCTTTTATTTTGGTACAAAATTGCAGAAATTTTTCTTATTTTGGGGCAAAAAGGCAGAAATTTCCCATATTTTGGGGAAAAATGCAGAAATTCCCCTTATTTTGAGGTAAAAAGGCTGAAATTCCTTATATTTGCGGACAAAAATGCAGAAATTTCCCTTATTTTGGGGCGAAATTGCAGAAATTTCACTTATTTCAGGGTAATAAGTCAGAAATTTTCCTTATTTTGGGGCAAAAAAGACAGAAATTCTTTTTGTTTTGGGGGAAAAAGACAGAAATTCCACTTATTTAGAGGCAAAAAAGCAGAAATTTCCCTTATTTTCGAGCAAAAATGAAGAAATTTCCCTTTTTTATGGCAAACAGGTATGCATTCTTTTTATTTTCGGGCAAAAAAGCAGAAATTTCCCATATTTTTGAGCAAAATTGCAGAAATTCCCCTAATTGTGTGGCAAAAAGGCAGAAATTTCCTATATGTTGGGGCAAAAAGACAGTAATTCTCCTTATTTTGGGGCAAAACTCAGAAATTTCGCTTATTCTTGGGCAAAATTGCAGAAAATTCACTTATTTCAGAAAAAAAAGCAGAAATTTTCTTATTTTGGGGAAAAGGCAGAAATTTCTTTCATTTTGGTACAAAATTGCAGAAATTTTTCTTATTTTGGGGCAAAAAGGCAGAAATTTCTCATATTTTGGGGCAAATTGCAGAAATTCCCCTTATTTTGAGGTAAAAAGGCTGAAATTCCCATTATTTGGGGGCAAAAGACAGAAATTTCCCTTATTTTGGGGCAAAATTGTAGAAATTTCACTTACTCTAGGGTAATAAGTCAGAAATTTTCTTTATTTTGGGGCAAAAAGACAGAAATTCCCTTTGTTCTGGGGGAAAACGACAGATATTCCACATATTTAGAGGCAAAAATGCAGAAATTCCCCTTATTTTGGAGCAAAAATGAAGAAATTTACCTTTTTTATGTCAAAAAATATGCATTCTTCTTATTTTCGAGCAAAAAGGCAGAAATTCCTTGTATTTTGAAGCAAAATTGCAGAAATTCCCCCAATTGTGGGGCAAAAAGGCAGAAATTCCCTATATTTGGGCAAAAAGACAGAAATTCTCCTTATTTTGGGACAAAACTCAGAAATTCCACTTATTTTGGGGCAAAATTCCAGAAATTTCTCTTATTTTGGGGCAAAATTGAAGAAATTTGACTTATTTCAGAAAAAAGCAGAAATTTTCTTATTTTAGGGCAAAAAGGCAGAAATTATTTTTTATTTTGGTACAAAATTGCAAAAATTTTTCTTATTTTGGGACAAAAAGGCAGAAATTTCCCATATTTTGGGGCAAAAATGCAGAAATTCCCCTTATTTTGAGGTAAAAAGGCTGAAATTCCCCTTATTTGGGGGCAAAAAGGCAGAAATTTCCCTTATTTTGGGGCAAAATTGCAGAAATTTCACTTACTTCAGGGTAATAAGTCAGAAATTTTCCTTATTTTAGGGCAAAAGAGACAGAAATTCCCTTTTTTTTTGGGGAAAAAGACAGCAATTCCAGTTATTTAGAGGCAAAAAAGCAGAAATTCCTTTTATTTTGGAGCAAAAATGAAGAAATTTCCCTTTTTATGGCAAAAAGGTATGCATTCTCCTATTTTCCGGCAAAAAGGAAGAAATTCCCCGTATTTTGGAGCAAAATTGCAGAAATTCCCCTAATTGTGGGGCAAAAAGGCAGAAATTCCCTATATGTTGGGGCAAAAAGACAGAAATTCTCCTTATTTTGGGGCAAAACTCAGAAATTCCACTTATTTTGGGGCAAAATTGCAGAAATTTGACTTATTTTAGAGCAAAATTGCAGAAATTTCACTTATTTCTGAAAAAAAGCAGAAATTCTCTTATTTTGGGGCCAAAAGGCAGAAATTTCGTATATTTTGGTACAAAATTGCAGAAATTTTTCTTATTTTGGGGCAAAAAGGCAGAAATTTCCCATATTATGGGGCAAAAATGCAGAAATTCCCGTTATTTTGAGGTAAAAAGGCTGAAATTCCCCTTTTTTGGGTGTAAAAAGGCAGAAATTTCCATTATTTTGGGGAAAAATTGCAGAAATTTTAGTAATTTCAGGGTAAAAAGTCAGAAATTTTCCTTATATTGGGGCAAAAAAGACAGAAATTCCCTTTGTTTTGGGGGAAAAAGTCAGAAATTCGACTTATTTAGAGGCAAAAAAGCAGAAATTCCCCTTATTTTGGAGCAAAAATGAAGAAATTTCCCTTTTTTATGGCAAAAAGCTATGCATTCTTCTTATTTTCGGGCAAAAAAGCAGAAATTACCCGTATTTTGGAGCAAAATTGCAGAAATTCCCCTAATTGTGGGGCATAAAGGCAGAAATTCCCTATATGTTAGGGCAAAAAGATAGAAATTCTCCTTATTTTGGGGCAAAACTCAGAAATTCCACTTATTTTGGGGCAAAATTCAAAAAATTTTCCTTATTTTGGGGCAAAATTGCAGAAAGTTAACTTATTTTGGGGCAAAATTGCAGAAATTTCACTTATTTCAGAGAAAAAAGGCAGAAATTTTCCTCATTTTGGGGCAAAGAGGCAGAAATTTTTTATATTTTGTGGCAAAAATGCAGAAATTCCTCTTATTTTGAGGTAAAAAGTCTGAAATTCCCCTTATTTGGGGTAAAAGGCAGAAATTTTCCTTATTTTGGGGCAAAATTGCAGAAATTTTACTTATTTCAGGGTAATAAGTCAGAAATTTTTCTTATTTTGGGGCAATAAAGACAGAAATTCCCTTTGTTTTGTGGGAAAAAGATAGAAATTCCACTTATTTAGAGGCAAAAACGCAGAAATTCCCCTTATTTTGGAGCAAAAATTAAGAAATTTCCCCTTTTTATGGCAAAAAGGTATGCATTCTTCTTATTTTCCGGCAAAAAGGCAGAAATTCCTCGTATTTTGGAGCAAAATTGCAGAAATTCCCCTAATTGTGGGGCAAAAAGGCAGAAATTTCCTATATGTTCGGGCAAAAAGACAGAAATTCTCCTTATTTTGGGGCAAAACTCAGAAATTCCACTTATTTTGGGGCAAAATTCCAGAAATTTCCCTTATTTTGGGGCAAAATTGCAGAAATTTCACTTATTTTTGGGCAAAATTTCAGAAATTTCACTTATTTCAGGGAAAGAAGGCAGAAATTTTTTTATTTTGGGGCAAAAAGGAAGAAATTCCTAATATTTTGTGGCAAAAATGCAGAAATTCCCCTTATTTTGTGGTAAAAAGTCTGAAATTCCCCTTATTTGGGGGCAAAAAGACAGAAATTTCCCTTAATTTGGGGCTAAATTCCAGAAATTTCACTTATTTCAGGGTAATAAGTCACAAATTTTCCTTATTTTGGAGCAAAAAAGACAGGAATCCCTTTGATTTGTGGGAAAAAGACAGAAATTCCACTTATTTAGAGGCAGAAAAGCAGAAATTCCCCTTATTTTGGAGCAAAAATGAAGAAATTTCCCTTTTTTATAGCAAAAAGTTATGCATTCTTCTTATTTTCGACAAAAAGGCAGAAGTTCCCCGTATTTTGGAGCAAAATTTCAGAAATTCCCCTAATTGTGGGGCAAAAAGGCAGAAATTCCCTATATGTTAGGGCAAAAAGACAGAAATTCTCCTTATTTTGGGGCAAAACTCAGAAATTCCACTTGTTTTGGGACAAAATTCCAGAAATTTCCATTATTTTGGGGCAAAATTGGAAAAATTTCAATTCTTTCAGGGAAAAAAGGCAGAAATTTTCCTCTTTTTGGGGGCAAAAAGGCCGAAATTTCCCTTATTTTGGGGCAAAAATGCAGAAATTCCCCTTATTTTGTGGTAAAATAACTGAAATTCCCCATATTTGGGGGCAAAAAGGCAGAAATTTCCCTTATTTTGGGGCAAAATTGCAGAAATTTCACTTATTTCAGGGTAATAAGTCAGAAATTTTTCTTATTTTGGGGCAAAAAAGACAGAAATTCCCTTTGTTTTGGGGGAAAAAGACAGAAATTCCACTTATTTAGAGGCAAAAATGCAGAAATTCCCCTTATTTTGGAGCAAAAATGAAGAAATTTATCTTTTTTATGGCAAAAAGGTATGCATCCTCTTATTTTCGGGCAAAAAAAGCAGAAATTCCTCGTATTTTGGAGCAAAATTGCAGAAATTCCCCTAATTGTGGGGAAAAGGCAGAAATTTCCTATATGTTAGGGCAAAAAGACAGAAATTCTCCTTATTTTGGGGCAAAACTCAGAAATCCCACTTATTTTGGGGCAAAATACCAGAAATTTCCCTTATTTTGGGGCAAAAATGCAGAAATTTCACTTATTTCAGGGTAAAAAGGCAGAAATTTTCCTTATTTTGGGGCAAAAACGCCAAAATTTCCATTATTTTGGGGCAAAAATGCAGAAATTTCCCTTATTTTGATGTAAAATGGCTGAAATTCCCCTTATTTGGGGGCAAAAATGCAGAAATTTCCCTTATTTTGGGGCAAAATTGCAGAAATTTCACTTATTTCAGGGTAATAAGTCAGAATTTTTTCTTTATTTTGGGGCAAAAAAGACAGAAATTCCCTTTGTTTTGAGGGAAAAAGACAGAAATTCCACTTATTTAGAGGCAAAAATGCAGAAATTCCCCTTAATTTGGAGCAAAAATGAAGAAATTTCTCTTTTTTATGGCAAAAAGGTATGCATTATTCTTATTTTCGGGCAAAATGGCAGAAATTCCTCGTATTTTGGAGCAAAATTGCAGATATTCCCCTATTTGTGGGGCAAAAGCAGAAATTCCCTATATGTTGGGGCAAAAAGATAGAAATTCTCCTTAGTTTGGGGCAAAACTCAGAAATTCCACTTATTTTGAGGCAAAATTCCAGAAATTTCCCTAATTTTGGGGCAAAATTGCACAAATTTGACTTATTTTGGGGCAAAATTGCAGAAATTTCACTTATTTCCAAAAAAGGAAACTTTCTTATTTTAGGGCAAAAAGGCAGAAATTTCTTTTATTTTGGTATAAAATTGCAGAACTTTTTCTTATTTTGGGGCAAAAAGGCAAAAATTTCCCATATTTTGGAGCAAAAAGGCAGAAATTCCCCTTATTTTGAGGTAAAAAGGCTGAAATTCCTTTTATTTGGGGGCTAAAAGGCAGAAATTTCCCTTATTTTCAGGCAAAATTGCTAAAATTTCACTTATTTCAGGGTAATAAGTCAGAAATTTTCCTTATTTTGGGGCAAAAGTGACAGAAATTCCCTTTGTTTTGGGGGAAAATACAGAAATTCCAATTATTTAGAGGCAAATAAGCAGAAATTTCCCTTATTTTGGAGCAAAAATGAAGAAATTTCCATTTTTATGGCAAAAAGGTATGCATTCTTCTTATTTTCGGGCAAAAAGGCAGAAATTCACCGTATTTTGGAGCAAAATTGCAGAAATTCCCCTAATTGTCGGTCAAAAAAACAGAAATTCCCTATATCATGGGGCAAAAAGACAGAAATTCTCCTTATTTTGGGACAAATCTCAGAAATTCCACTTATTTTGGGGCTAAATTCCAGAAATTTCCCTTATTTTGGGGCAAAATTGCAGAAATTTGACTTATTTCAGAAAAAAAGCAGAAATTTTCTTATTTTGGGGCAAAAAGGCAGAAATTTCTTTCATTTTGGTACAAAATTGCAGAAATTTTTCTTATTTTGGGGCAAAAAGGCAGAAATTTCCCATATTTTGGGGAAAAATGCAGAAATTCCCCTTATTTTGAGGTAAAAAGGCTGAAATTCCCATTATTTGAGGGCAAAAGGCAGAAATTTCCCTTATTTGGAGCAAAATTGCAGAAATTTCACTTACTTCAGGGTAATAAGTCAGAAATTTTCCTTATTTTGGGAAAAAAAAACAGAAATTCTTTTTGTTTTGGGGGAAAAAGACAGAAATTCCACTTACTTAGAGGCAAAAATGCAGAAATTCCTTTTATTTTGGAGCAAAAATGAAGAAATTTCCCTTTTTTACGGCAAAAAGGTATGCATTCTTCTTATTTTCCGGCAAAACGGAAGAAATTCCCCGTATTTTGGAGCAAAATTGCAGAAATTCCCCTAATTGTGTGGCAAAAAGGCAGAAATTCCCTCTATGTTGGGGCAAAAAGACAGAAATTCTTTTTATTTTGGGGCAAAACTCAGAAATTTCACTAATTTTTGGGCAAAATTGCAGAAATTTCACTTATTTCAGAAAAAAAAGCAGAAATTTTCTTATTTTGGGGCAAAAAGGGAGAAATTTCTCATATTTTGGGGCAAAAATGCAGAAATTCCCCTTATTTTGAGGTAAAAAGGCTGAAATTCCCATTATTTGGGGGCAAAAGGCAGAAATTTCCCTTATTTCAGGCAAAATTGCAGAAATTTCACTTACTTCATGGTAATAAGTCAGAAATTTTTTTTATTTTGGGGCAAAAAGACAGAAATTTTCTTTGTTTTGAGAGAAAAAGACAGATATTCCACTTATTTAGAGGCAAAAAGGCAGAAATTCCCTTTATTTTGGAGCAAAAATGAAGAAATTTCCCTTTTTTATGGCAAAAAGGTATGCATTCCCCTTATTTTCGGGCAAAAAGGCAGAAATTCCTCGTATTTTAGAGCAAAATTGCAGAAATTCCCGTAATTGTGTGGCAAAAAGGCAGAAAATCTCTATATGTTGGGGCAAAAAAACAGAAATTTTTTTTTCATTTTGGGGCAAAACTCAGAAATTCCTCTTATTTTGGGGCAAAATTGCAGAAATTTGACTTATTTTGGAGCAAAATTGCAGAAATTTCACTTATTTCTGAAAAAAAGCAGAAATTCTCTTATTTTGGGGCAAAAAGGCAGATATTTCTTTTATTTTGGTACAAATTGCAAAAATTATTCCTATTTTGGGGCAAAAAAGCAGAATTTTCCCATATTTTGGGGCAAAAATGAAGAAATCCCCCTTATTTTGAGGTAAAAAGGTTAAAATTCCCCTTATTTGGGGGCAAAAAGACAGAAATTTCTCTTATTTTGGGGCAAAATTGCAGAAATTTCACTTATTTCAGGGTAATAAGTCAGATATTTTCCTTATTTTGGGGCAAAAAAGATAGAAATTCCCTTTGTTTTGGGGAAAAAAGAGAGAAATTCCACTTATTAAGAGGCAAAATAGCAGAAATTCCCCTTATTTGGAGCAAAAATAAAGAAATTTCTTTTTTTTATGGCAAAAAGCTATGCATTCTTCTTATTTTCGGGCAAAAAAGCAGAAATTCCCCGTATTTTGCAGCAAAATTGCAGAAATTCCCTTAATTGTGGGGCAAAAAGGCAGAAATTCCCTATATGTTGGAGCAAAAAAACAGAAATTCTCTTTATTTTGGGGCAAAACTCAGAAATTCCACTTATTTTGGTGCAAAATTGCAGAAATTTCACTTATTTCAGAAAAAAAGCAGAAATTTTCTTATTTTGGGGCAAAAAGATAGAAATTTCTTTTACTTTGGTACAAAATTGCAGAAATTTTTCTTATTTTGGGGCAATAAGGGAGAAATTTCCCATATTTTGGGGGAAAAATTCAGAAATTCCCCTTATTTTGCAGCAAAATTGCAGAAATTCCCCTAATTGTAGGGCAAAATGGCAGAAATTCCCTATATGTTAGGGCAAAAAGACAGAAATTCTTTTTATTTTGGGGCAAAACTCAGAAATTCCACTTGTTTTGGGACAAAATTCCAGAAATTTCCATTATTTTGGGGCAAAATTGGAAAAATTTCAATTCTTTCAGGGAAAAAAGGCAGAAATTTTCCTCTTTTTGGGGGCAAAAAGGCCGAAATTTCCCTTATTTTGGGGCAAAAATGCAGAAATTCCCCTTATTTTGTGGTAAAATGGCTGAAATTCCCCATATTTGGGGGCAAAAAGGCAGAAATTTCCCTTATTTTGGGGCAAAATTGCAGAAATTTCACTTATTTCAGGGTAATAAGTCAGAAATTTTTCTTATTTTGGGGCAAAAAAGACAGAAATTCCCTTTGTTTTCGGGGAAAAAGACAGAAATTCCACTTATTTAGAGGCAAAAAAGCAGAAATTCCCCTTATTTTGGAGCAAAAATGAAGAAATTTCTCTTTTTTATGGCAAAAGTATGCATTCTTCTTATTTTCGGGCAAAAAAAGCAGAAATTCCTCGTATTTTGGAGCAAAATTGCAGAAATTCCCCTAATTGTGGGGCAAAAAGGCAGAAATTCCCTATATGTTAGGGCAAAAAGACAGAAATTCTCCTTATTTTGGGGCAAAACTCAGAAATCCCACTTATTTTGGGGCAAAATACCAGAAATTTCCCTTATTTTGGGGCAAAAATGCAGAAATTTCACTTATTTCAGGGTAGAAAGGCAGAAATTTTCCTTATTTTGGGGCAAAAACGCCAAAATTTCCCTTATTTTGGGGCAAAAATGCAGAAATTTCCCTTATTTTGAGGTAAAATGGCTGAAATTCCCCTTATTTGGGGGCAAAAATGCAGAAATTTCCCTTATTTTGGGGCAAAATTGCAGAAATTGCACTTATTTTAGGGTAATAAGTCAGAATTTTTTCTTTATTTTGGGGCAAAAAAGACAGAAATTCCCTTTGTTTTTAGGGAAAAAGACAGAAATTCCACTTATTTAGAGGCAAAAATGCAGAAATTCCCCTTAATTTGGAGCAAAAATGAAGAAATTTCTCTTTTTTATGGCAAAAAGGTATGCATTCTTCTTATTTTCGGGCAAAATGGCAGAAATTCCTCGTATTTTGGAGCAAAATTGCAGAAATTCCCCTATTTGTGGGGCAAAAGCAGAAATTCCCTATATGTTGGGGCAAAAAGATAGAAATTCTCCATAGTTTGGGGCAAAACTCAGAAATTCCACTTATTTTGAGGCAAAATTCCAGAAATTTCCCTAATTTTGGGGCAAAATTGCAGAAATTTGACTTATTTTGGGGCAAAATTGCAGAAATTTCACTTATTTCCAAAAAAGGAAACTTTCTTATTTTAGGGCAAAAAGGCAGAAATTTCTTTTATTTTGGTACAAAATTGCAGAAATTTTTCTTATTTTGGTGCAAAAAGGCAAAAATTTCCCATATTTTGGAGCAAAAAGGCAGAAATTCCCCTTATTTTGAGGTAAAAAGGCTGAAATTCCTTATATTTGGGGGCTAAAAGGCAGAAATTTCCCTTATTTTCAGGCAAAATTGCTAAAATTTCACTTATTTCAGGGTAATAAGTCAGAAATTTTCCTTATTTTGGGGCAAAAGTGACAGAAATTCCCTTTGTTTTGGGGGAAAATACAGAAATTCCAATTATTTAGAGGCAAATAAGCAGAAATTTCCCTTATTTTGGAGCAAAAATGAAGAAATTTCCATTTTTATGGCAAAAAGGTATGCATTCTTCTTATTTTCGGGCAAAAAGGCAGAAATTCTCCTTATTTTGGGGCAAAACTCAGAAATCCCACTTATTTTGGGGCAAAATACCAGAAATTTCCCTTATTTTGGGGCAAAAATGCAGAAATTTCACTTATTTTGAGGTAAAATGGCTGAAATTCCCCTTATTTGGGGGCAAAAATGCAGAAATTTCCCTTATTTTGGGGCAAAATTGCAGAAATTTCACTTATTTCAGGGTAATAAGTCAGAATTTTTTCTTTATTTTGGGGCAAAAAAGACAGAAATTCCCTTTGTTTTGAGGGAAAAAGACAGAAATTCCACTTATTTAGAGGCAAAAATGCAGAAATTCCCCTTAATTTGGAGCAAAAATGAAGAAATTTCTCTTTTTTATGGCAAAAAGGTATGCATTCTTCTTATTTTCGGGCAAAATGGCAGAAATTCCTCGTATTTTGGAGCAAAATTGCAGAAATTCCCCTATTTGTGGGGCAAAAGCAGAAATTCCCTATATGTTGGGGCAAAAAGATAGAAATTCTCCTTAGTTTGGGGCAAAACTCAGAAATTCCACTTATTTTGAGGCAAAATTCCAGAAATTTCCCTAATTTTGGGGCAAAATTGCAGAAATTTGACTTATTTTGGGGCAAAATTGCAGAAATTTCACTTATTTCCAAAAAAGGAAACTTTCTTATTTTAGGGCAAAAAGGCAGAAATTTCTTTTATTTTGGAGCAAAATTGCAGAAATTCCCCTAATTGTCGGTCAAAAAAACAGAAATTCCCTATATCATGAGGCAAAAAGACAGAAATTCTCCTTATTTTGGGACAAATCTCAGAAATTCCACTTATTTTGGGGCTAAATTCCAGAAATTTCCCTTATTTTGGGGCAAAATTGCAGAAATTTGACTTATTTCAGAAAAAAAGCAGAAATTTTCTTATTTTGGGGCAAAAAGGCAGAAATTTCTTTTATTTTAGTACAAAATTGCAGAAATTTTGCTTATTTTGGGGCAAAAAGGCAGAAATTTTCCATATTTTGGGGAAAAATGCAGAAATTCCCCTTATTTTGAGGTAAAAAGGCTGAAATTCCCATTATTTGGGGGCAAAAGGCAGAAATTTCCCTTATTTGGAGCAAAATTGCAGAAATTTCACTTACTCTAGGGTAATAAGTCAGAAATTTTCCTTATTTTGGGAAAAAAAAAAACAGAAATTCTTTTTGTTTTGGGGGAAAAAGACAGAAATTCCACTTACTTAGAGGCAAAAATGTAAAAATTCCCTTTATTTTGGAGCAAAAATGAAGAAATTTCCCTTTTTTACGGCAAAAAGGTATGCATTCTTCTTATTTTCCGGCAAAAAGGAAGAAATTCCCCGTATTTTGGAGCAAAATTGCAGAAATTCCCCTAATTGTGTGGCAAAAAGGCAGAAATTCCCTCTATGTTGGGGCAAAAAGCCAGAAATTCTTTTTATTTTGGGTCAAAACTCAGAAATTTCACTTATTTTTGGGCAAAATTGCAGAAATTTCACTTATTTCAGAAAAAAAAGCAGAAATTTTCTTATTTTGGGGCAAAAAGGCAGAAATTTCTTTTATTTTGGTACAAAATTGCAGAAATTTTTCTTATTTTCGGGCAAAAAGGGAGAAATTTCTCATATTTTCGGGCAAAAATGCAGAAATTCCCCTTATTTTGAGGTAAAAAGGCTGAAATTCCCATTATTTGGGGGCAAAAGGCAGAAATTTCCCTTATTTCAGGCAAAATTGCAGAAATTTCACTTACTTCAGGGTAATAAGTCAGAAATTTTCCTTATTTTGGGGCAAAAAGACAGAAATTTTCTTTGTTTTGAGAGAAAAAGACAGATATTCCACTTATTTAGAGGCAAAAAGGCAGAAATTCCCTTTATTTTGGAGCAAAAATGTAGAAATTTCCCTTTTTTATGGCAAAAAGGTATGCATTTCCCTTATTTTCGGGCAAAAAGGCAGAAATTCCTCGTATTTTTGAGCAAAATTGCAGAAATTCCCGTAATTGTGTGGCAAAAAGGCAGAAAATCTCTATATGTTGGGGCAAAAAGACAGAAATTTTTTTTTCATTTTGGGGCAAAACTCAGAAATTCCTCTTATTTTGGGGCAAAATTGCAGAAATTTGACTTATTTTGGAGCAAAATTGCAGAAATTTCACTTATTTCAGGGTAAGAAGTCAGAAATTTTCTTTATTTTGAGGCAAAAAAGACAGAAATTCCCTTTGTTTTGGGGAAAAAAGTCAGAAATTCCACTTATTTAGAGGCAAAAACGCAGAAATTCCCCTTATTTTGGAGCAAAAATGAAGAAATTTCTCTTTTTTATGGCAAAAAGGTATGCATTCTTCTTATTTTCGGGCAAAAAGGCAGAAATTCCCCGTATTTTGGAGCAAAATTGCAGAAATTTCTCTAATTGTAGGGCAAAAAGGCAGAAATTCCCTCTATGTTGGGGCAAAAAGACAGAAATTCTTTTTATTTTGGGGCAAAACTAAGAAATTTCACTTATTCTGGGGCAAAATTCCAGAAATTTCCCTTATTTTGGGGCAAAATTGCAGAAATTTGACTTATTTCAGAAAAAAAGCAGAAATTTTTTTATTTTGGAACAAAAAGGCAGAAATTTCTTTTATTTTGGTACAAAATTGCAGAAATTTTTCTTAATTTGGGGCACAAAAGCAGAAATTTCCCATATTTTGGGGAAAAATGGAGAAATTCCCTTTATTTTGAGGTAAACAAGCTGAAATTCCCCTTATTTGGGGACAAAAATGCAGAAATTTCCCTTATTTTGGGGCGAAATTGCAGAAATTTCACATATTTCAGGGTAATAAGTTAGAAATTTTCCTTATTTTGGGGCAAAATAGACAGAAATTCCCTTTGTTTTGGGGGAAAAAGACAGAAATTCCACTTATTTAGAGGCAAAAAAGCAGAAATTCCCCTTATT
Organism: Micromys minutus; assembly: GCF_963924665.1. Taxonomy (NCBI): domain Eukaryota; kingdom Metazoa; phylum Chordata; class Mammalia; order Rodentia; family Muridae; genus Micromys; species Micromys minutus. Next base: position 903,741 of record NW_027667250.1, on the reverse strand, counting down.
TTGGAGCAAAAATGAAGAAATTTCCCTTTTTTATGGCAAAAAGCTATGCATTCTTCTTATTTTCGGGCAAAAAAGCAGAAATTCCCCGTATTTTGCAGCAAAATTGCCGAAATTCCCCTAATTGTGGGGCAAAAAGGCAGAAATTCCCTATATGTTGCAGCAAAAAAACAGAAATTCTCCTTATTTTGGGGCAAAACTCAGAAATTTCACTTATTCTTGGGCAAAATTGCAGAAAATTCACTTATTTCAGAAAAAAAAACAAAAATTTTCTTATTTTGGGGCAAAAAGGCTGAAATTTCTTTTATTTTGGTACAAAATTGAAGAAATTTTTCTTATTTTGGGGCAAAAAGGCAGAAATTTCTCATATTTTGGGGAAAAAATGCAGAAATTCCTCTTATTTTGAGGTAAAAAGGCTGAAATTCCCATTATTTGGTGGCAAAAGGCAGAAATTTCCCTTATTTTGGTGCAAAATTGCAGAAATTTCACTTACTTTAGGGTAATAAGTCAGAAATTTTCTTTATTTTGGGGCAAAAAGACAGAAATTCCTTTTGTTTTGTGGGAAAAAGACAGATATTCCACTTATTTAGAGGCAAAAATGCAGAAATTTCCCTTATTTTGGAGCAAAAATGAAGAAATTTCCCTTTTTTATGGCAAAAAGGTATGCATTCTTATTTTCGAGCAAAAAGGCAGAAATTCCTTGTATTTTGAAGCAAAATTGCAGAAATTCCCCCAATTGTGGGGCAAAAAGGCAGAAATTCCCTATATTTGGGCAAAAAGACAGAAATTCTCCTTATTTTGGGGCAAAACTCAGAAATTCCACTTATTTTGGGGCAAAATTCCAGAAATTTCTCTTATTTTGGGGCATAATTGAAGAAATTTGACTTATTTCAGAAAAAAGCAGAAATTTTCTTATTTTAGGGCAAAAAGGCAGAAATTATTTTTTATTTTGGTACAAAATTGCAAAAATTTTTCTTATTTTGGGACAAAAAGGCAGAAATTTCCCATAGTTTGGGGCAAAAATGCAGAAATTCCCCTTATTTTGAGGTAAAAAGGCTGAAATTCCCCTTATTTGGGGGCAAAAAGGCAGAAATTTCCCTTATTTTGGGGCAAAATTGCAGAAATTTCCCATATTTTGGGCAAAAATGCAGAAATTCCCCTTATTTTGAGGTAAAAAGGCTGAAAATCCCCTTATTTGGTGGCAAAAAGGCAGAAATTTCCCTTATTTTGGGGCAAAATTGCAGAAATTTCACTTACTTCAGGGTAATAAGTCAGAAATTTTCCTTATTTTGGGGAAAAAAACAGAAATTCTTTTTTTTTTGGGGGAAAAAGACAGAAATTCCACTTACTTAGGGGCAAAAAAGCAGAAATTCCTTTTATTTTGGAGCAAAAATGAAGAAATTTCCCTTTTTTATGGAAAAAAGGTATGCATTCTTCTTATTTTCCGGCAAAAAGGAAGAAATTCCCCGTATTTTGGAGCAAAATTGCAGAAATTACCCTAATTGTGGGGCAAAAAGGCAGAAATTCCCTCTATGTTGGGGCAAAAAGACAGAAATTCTTTTTATTTTGGGGCAAAACTCAGATATTTCACTTATTTTTGGGCAAAATTGCAGAAATTTCACTTATTTTAGAAAAAAAATCAGAAATTTTCTTATTTTGGGGCAAAAAGGAAGAAATTTCTTTTATTTTGGTACAAAATTGCAGAAATTTTTCTTATTTTCGGGCAAAAAGGGAGAAATTTCTCATATTTTGTGGCAAAAATGCAGAAATTCCCGTTATTTTGAGGTAAAAAGGCTGAAATTCCCATTATTTGGGGATAAAAGGCAGAAATTTCCCTTATTTCGGGCAAAATTGCAGAAATTTCACTTACTTCATGGTAATAAGTCAGAAATTTTCCTTATTTTGGGGCAAAAAGACAGAAATTCCCTTTGTTTTGAGGGAAAAAGACAGATATTCCACTTATTCAGAGGCAAAAAGGCAAAAATTCCCTTTATTTTGGAGCAAAAATGAAGAAATTTCCCTTTTTTATGGCAAAAAGGTATGCATTCCCCTTATTTTCGGGCAAAAAGGCAGAAATTCCTCGTATTTTAGAGCAAAATTGCAGAAATTCCCGTAATTGTGTGGCAAAAAGGCAGAAAATCTCTATATGTTGGGGCAAAAAGACAGAAATTTTTTTTATTTTGGGGCAAAACTCAGAAATTCCTCTTATTTTGGGGCAAAACTCAGAAATTCCACTTATTTTGGTGCAAAATTGCAGAAATTTCACTTATTTCAGAAAAAAAGCAGAAATTTTCTTATTTTGGGGAAAAAAGGTAGAAATTTATTTTACTTTGGTACAAAATTGCAGAAATTTTTCTTATTTTGGGCCAATAAGGGAGAAATTTCCCATATTTTGGGGGAAAATGCAGAAATTCCCCTTATTTTGAGGTAAAAAGGCTAAATTCCCCTTATTTGGGGGCAAAAAGACAGAAATTTCCCTTATTTGGGGGCAAAATTGCAGAAATTTCACTTATTTCAGGGAAATAAGTCAGAAATTTTCCGTATTTTGGGGCAAAAAAGACAGAAATTCCTTTTGTTTTGGGGGAAAAAGACAGAAATTCCACTTATTTAGAGGCAAAAAAGCAGAAATTTCCCTAATTTTGGAGCAAAAATGAAGAAATTTCCCTTTTTTGTGGCAAAAGGTATACATTCCCCTTATTTTGGGGCAAAATTCCAAAAATGTTCTTTATTTTGTGGCAAAATTGCAGAAACTTCACTTATTTTGGGGCAAAATTGCAGAAATTTCACTTATTTCAGAGAAAAAAAGGCAGAAATTTTCCTTATTTTGGGGCAAAAAGGCAGAAATTTTTTATATTTTGTGGCAAAAATGCAGAAATTTCTCTTATTTTGAGATAAAAAGGCTGAAATTCCCCTTATTTGGGGGCAAAAAGGCAGAAATTTCCCTTATTTTGGGGCAAAATTGCAGAAATTTCACTTATTTCAGAATAAGAAGTCAGAAATTTTCCTTATTTTGGGGCAAAAAAGACAGAAATTCCCTTTGTTTTGGGGAAAAAGTCAGAAATTCCACTTATTTAGAGGCAAAAACGCAGAAATTCCCCTTATTTTGGAGCAAAAATTAAGAAATTTCCCCTTTTTATGGCAAAAAGGTATGCATTCTTCTTATTTTCGGGCAAAAAGGCAGAAATTCCCCATATTTTGGAGCAAAATTGCAGAAATTCCTCTAATTGTGGGGCAAAAAGGCAGAAATTCCCTCTATGTTGGGGCAAAAACACAGATATTCTTTTTATTTTGGGGCAAAACTGAGAAATTTCACTTATTCTGGGGCAAAATTCTAGAAATTTCTCTTATTTTGGGGCAAAATTGCAGAAATTTGACTTATTTCAGAAAAAAAGCAGAAATTTTTTTATTTTGGAACAAAAAGGCAGAAATTTCTTTTATTTTGGTACAAAATTGCAGAAATTTTTCTTATTTTGAGGCACAAAGGCAGAAATTTCCCATATTTTGGGGAAAAATGCAGAAATTCCCCTTATTTTGAGGTAAAAAGGCCTGAAATTCCCCTTATTTGGGGACAAAAATGCAGAAATTTCCCTTATTTTGGGGCGAAATTGCAGAAATTTCACTTATTTCAGGGTAATAAGTTAGAAATTTTCCTTATTTTGGGGCAAAAAAGACAGAAATTCCCTTTGTTTTGGGAGAAAAAGACAGAAAGTCCACTTATTTAGAGGCAAAAAAGCAGAAATTCCCCTTATTTTGGAGCAAAAATGAAGAAATTTCCCTTTTTTATGGCAAACAGGTATGCATTCTTTTTATTTTCGGGCAAAGAAGCAGAAATTTCCCATATTTTTGAGCAAAATTGCAGAAATTCCCCTAATTGTGGGGCAAAAAGGCAGAAATTCCCTATATGTTTGGGCAAAAAGACAGAAATTCTACTTATTTTGGGGCAAAATTCAGAAATTTCACTTATTCTTGGGCAAAATTGCAGAAAATTCACTTATTTCAGAAAAAAAAAAACAGAAATTTTCTTATTTTGGGGCAAAAGGCAGAAATTTCTTTTATTTTGGTACATAATTGCAGAAATTTTTCTTATTTTGGGGCAAAAAGGCAGAAATTCCCCTTATTTTGAGGTAAAAAGGCTGAAATTCCCATTATTTGGGGGCAAAAGGCAGAAATTTCCCTTATTTTGGGGCAAAATTCTAGAAATTTCACTTACTTTAGGGTAATAAGTCAAAAATTTTCTTTATTTTTGGGCAAAAAGACAGAAATTCCCTTTGTTTTGTGGGAAAAAGACAGATATTCCACTTATTTAGAAGCAAAAATGCAGAAATTCCCCTTATTTTGGAGCAAAAATGAAGAAATTTCCCTTTTTTATGGCAAAAAGTTATGCATTCTTCTTATTTTCGAGCAAAAAGGCAGAAATTCCTTGTATTTTGAAGCAAAATTGCAGAAATTCCCCCAATTGTGGGGCAAAAAGGAAGAAATTCCCTATATTTGGGCAAAAAGACAGAAATTCTCCTTATTTTGGGGCAAAACTTAGAAATTCCACTTATTTTGGCGCAAAATTCCAGAAATTTCTCTTATTTTGGGGCAAAATTGAAGAAATTTGACTTATTTCAGAGAAAAGCAGAAATTTTCTTATTTTAGGGCAAAAAGGCAGAAATTTCCCATAGTTTGGGGCAAAAATGCAGAAATTCCCCTTATTTTGAGGTAAAAAGGCTGAAATTCCCCTTTTTTGGGTGCAAAAAGGCAGAAATTTCCATTATTTTGGGGAAAAATTGCAGAAATTTCAGTAATTTCAGGGTAATAAGTCAGAAATTTTCCTTATTTTGGGGCAAAAAAGACAGAAATTCTATTTGTTTTGGGGGAAAAAGACAGAAATTCCACTTATTTAGAGGCAAAAAAGCAGAAATTCCCCTTATTTTGGAGCAAAAATGAAGAAATTTCTCCCGCGCAACCGTCTCGCCTGCAAGAACGACGCGGCACGCAAAATAGAATCCTTCTGCGGTAAACTTTATTAATCTGGAAAAACCGGTACTTGCTTCACGTAACGAAAAGACGGAGAAAACCAAGAGATCCAAGGAGACGAACAGGACGAACAAGCTCCACGAGACGGCCGAAAATCAACGGGAAAAAGAGAGGAAGAAGAGAGGAAGAGAGAGAGAGCTATCCAGCTCGCCCCCTTATAAAGGGATCAGTCCTTGCCTTGGACGCGGAGCCCCCTGATTGGTTGAAACTCACCAGGCCCTATGACGCCACGGGAGAGGCGGAACTCATGAAGCGGAAGTTACCCAGCCTGTGCGCACATGGCTTGTTTACTGCTAACTCCAGCCAGAAATCAGCGCCATCTTGTAATGGCGAATGCGTGGGAATGTGTGGGCGGCGCCCCACAGAAATTTCCCTTTTTTATGGCAAAAAGCTATGCATTCTTCTTATTTTCGGGCAAAAAAGCAGAAATTACCCGTATTTTGGAGCAAAATTGAAGAAATTCCCCTAATTGTGGGGCAAAAAGGCAGAAATTCCCTATATGTTAGGGCAAAAAGACAGAAATTCTCCTTATTTTGGGGCAAAACTCAGAAATTCCACTTATTTTGGGGCAAAATTCCAAAAATTTTCCTTATTTTGGGGCAAAATTGCAGAAAGTTGACTTATTTTGGGGAAAAATTGCAGAAATTTCACTTATTTCAGGGAAAAAGGCAGAAATTTTTTAAATTTTGTGGCAAAAATGCAGAAATTCCTCTTATTTTGAGGTAAAAATTCTGAAATTCTCCTTATATGGGGGCAAAAAGGCAGAAATTTTCCTTATTTTGGGGCAAAATTGCAGAAATTTCACTTATTTCAGGGTAATAAGTCAGAAATTTTTCTTATTTTGGGGCAATAAAGACAGAAATTCCCTTTGTTTTGGGGGAAAAAGACAGAAATTCCACTTATTTAGAGGCAAAAAAGCAGAAATTCTTCTTATTTGGAGCAAAAATGAAGAAATTTCCCTTTTTTATGGCAAAAAGCTATGCATTCTTCTTATTTTCGGGCAAAAAAGCAGAAATTCCCCGTATTTTGCAGCAAAATTTCAGAAATTCCCCTAATTGTGGGGCAAAAAGGCAGAAATTCCCTATATGTTGGAGCAAAAAAACAGAAATTCTCCTTATTTTGGGGCAAAACTCAGAAATTCCACTTATTTTGGTGCAAAATTGCAGAAATTTCACTTATTTCAGAAAAAAGGCAGAAATTTTCTTATTTTGGGGCAAAAAGGTAGAAATTTCTTTTACTGTGGTACAAAATTGCAGAAATTTTTCTTATTTTGGGGCAATAAGGGAGAAATTTCCCATATTTTGGGGGAAAAATGCAGAAATTCCCCTTATTTTGAGGTAAAAAGGCTGAAATTCCCCTTTTTTGGGGGCAAAAAGACAGAAATTTCCCATATTTGGGGGCAAAATTGCAGAAATTTCACTTATTTCAGGGAAATAAGTCAGGAATTTTTCTTATTTGGGGCAAAAAAGACAGAAATTCCCTTTGTTTTGGGAGAAAAAGACAGAAATTCCACTTATTTAGAGGCAAAAAAGCAGAAATTCCCCTTATATTGGAGCAAAAATGAAGAAATTTCCCTTTTTTGTGGCAAAAGGTATACATTCCTCTTATTTTGAGGCAAAATTCCAAAAATTTTCCTTATTTTGGGGGAAAATTGCAGAAACTTCACTTATTTTGGGGCAAAATTGCAGAAATTTCACTTATTTCAGAGAAAAAAAGGTAGAAATTTTTCTTATTTTGGGGCAAAAATGCAGAAATTTTTTATATTTTGTGGCAAAAATGCAGAAATTCCCCTTATTTTGAGGTAAAAAGGCTGAAATTCCCCTTATTTTGGGGCAAAATTGCAGAAATTTCACTTATTTCAGGGTAATAAGTCAGAAATTTTCCTTATTTTGGGGCAAAAAAGACAGAAATTCCCTTTGTTTTGGGGGAAAAAAGTCAGAAATTCCACTTATTTAGAGGCAAAAACGCAGAAATTCCTTTTATTTTGGAGCAAAAATGAAGAAATTTCCCTTTTTTATTGCAAAAAGGTATGCATTCTTCTTATTTTCGGGCAAAAAGGCAGAAATTCCCCGTATTTTGGAGCAAAATTGCAGAAATTCCTCTAATTGTGGGGCAAAAAGGCAGAAATTCCCTCTATGTTGGGGCAAAAAGACAGAAATTCTTTTTATTTTGGGGCAAAACTAAGAAATTTCACTTATTCTGGGGCAAAATTCCAGAAATTTCTTTTATTTTGGGGCAAAATTGCAGAAATTTGACTTATTTCAGAAAAGAAGCAGAAATTTTTTTATTTTGGAACAAAAAGGCAGAAATTTCTTTTATTTTGGTACAAAATTGCAGAAATTTTTCTTAATTTGGGGCACAAAAGCAGAAATTTCCCATATTTTGGGGAAAAATGGAGAAATTCCCTTTATTTTGAGGTAAACAAGCTGAAATTCCCCTTATTTGGGGACAAAAATGCAGAAATTTCCCTTATTTTGGGGCGAAATTGCAGAAATTTCACTTATTTCAGGGTAATAAGTTAGAAATTTTCCTTATTTTGGGGCAAGAAAGACAGAAATTCTCTTTGTTTTGGGGGAAAAAGACAGAAATTCCACTTATTTAGAGGCAAAAATGCAGAAATTCCTCTTATTTTGGAGCAAAAATGAAGAAATTTCCCTTTTTTATGGCAAACAGGTATGCATTCTTTTTATTTTCGGGCAAAAAAGCAGAAATTTCCCATATTTTTGAGCAAAATTGCAGAAATTCCTCTAATTGTGGGGCAAAAAGGCAGAAATTCCCTATATGTTGGGGCAAAAAGACAGAAATTCTACTTATTTTGGGCCAAAACTCAGAAATTTCACTTATTCTTGGGCAAAATTGCAGAAAATTCACTTATTTCAGAAAAAAAGCAGAAATTTTCTTATTTTGGGGCAAAAAGGCAGAAATTTCTTTTATTTTGGTACAAAATTGCAGAAATTTTTCTTATTTTGGGGCAAAAAGGCAGAAATTTCTCATATTTTGGGGCAAAAATGCAGAAATTCCCCTTATTTTGAGGTAAAAAGGCTGAAATTCCCATTATTTGGGGGCAAAAGGCAGAAATTTCCCTTATTTTGGGGCAAAATTGCAGAAATTTCACTTACTTTAGGGTAATAAGTCAGAAATTTTCTTTATTTTGGGGCAAAAAGACAGAAATTCCTTTTGTTTTGTGGGAAAAATACAGATATTCCACTTATTTAGAGGCAAAAATGCAGAAATTTCCCTTATTTTGGAGCAAAAATGAAGAAATTTTCCTTTTTTATGGCAAAAAGGTATGCATTCTTCTTATTTTCGAGCAAAAAGGCAGAAATTCCTTGTATTTTGAAGCAAAATTGCAGAAATTCCCCCAATTGTGGGGCAAAAAGGCAGAAATTCCCTATATTTGGGCACAAAGACAGAAATTCTCCTTATTTTGGGGCAAAACTCAGAAATTCCACTTATTTTGGGGCAAAATTCCAGAAATTTCTCTTATTTTGGGGCAAAATTGAAGAAATTTGACTTATTTCAGAAAAAAGCAGAAATTTTCTTATTTTAGGGCAAAAAGGCAGAAATTATTTTTTATTTTGGTACAAAATTGCAAAAATTTTTCTTATTTTGGGACAAAAAGGCAGAAATTTCCCATAGTTTGGGGCAAAAATGCAGAAATTCCCCTTATTTTGAGGTAAAAAGGCTGAAATTCTTATTTGGGGGCAAAAAGGCAGAAATTTCCCTTATTTTGGGGCAAAATTGCAGAAATTTCACTTACTTCAGGATAATAAGTCAGAAATTTTCCTTATTTTGGGGCAAAAGAGACAGAAATTCCCTTTGTTTTGGGGGAAAAAGACAGCAATTCCACTTATTTAGAGGCAAAAAAGCAGAAATTCCTTTTATTTTGGAGCAAAAATGAAGAAATTTCCCTTTTTTATGGTAAAAAGGTATGCATTCTTCTTATTTTCCGGCAAAAGGGAAGAAATTCCCTGTATTTTTGAGCAAAATTGCAGAAATTCCCCTAATTGTGGGGCAAAATAACAGAAATTCTCCTTATTTTGGGGCAAAACTCAGAAATTCCACTTATTTTGGGGCAAAATTCCAGAAATTTCTCTTATTTTGGGGCAAAATTGCAAAAATTTCACTTATTTTGGGGCAAAATTTTAGAAATTTCACTTATTTCAGGGAAAGAAGGCAGAAATTTTTTTATTTTGGGGCAAAAATGAAGAAATTCCTAATATGTTGTGGCAAAAATGCAGAAATTCTCCTTATTTTGTGGTAAAAAGTCTGAAATTCCCCTTATTTGGGGGCAAAAAGGCAGAAATTTCCCTTAATTTGGGGCAAAATTGCAGAAATTTCACTTATTTCAGGGTAATAAGTCAGAAATTTTCCTTATTTTGGAGCAAAAAAGACAGAAATTCCCTTTGTTTTGTGGGAAAAAGACAGAAATTCCACTTCTTTAGAGGCAGAAAAGCAGAAATTCCTTTTATTTTGGAGCAAAAATGAAGAAATTTCCCTTTTTTATGGCAAAAAGGTATGCATTCTTCTTATTTTCGACAAAAAGGCAGAAGTTCCCCGTATTTTGGAGCAAAATTGCAGAAATTCCCCTAATTGTGGGGCGAAAAGGCAGAAATTCCCTATATGTTAGGGCAAAAAGACAGAAATTCTCCTTATTTTGGGGCAAAACTCAGAAATTCCACTTGTTTTGGTATAAAATTCCAGAAATTTCCATTATTTTGGGGCAAAATTGGAAAAATTTCAATTCTTTCAGGGAAAAAAGGCAGAAATTTTCCTCTTTTTGGAGCAAAAAGGCCGAAATTTCCCTTATTTTGGGGCAAAAATGCAGAAATTCCCCTTACTTTGTGGTAAAATGGCTGAAATTCCCCATATTTGGGGACAAAAAGGCAGAAATTTCCCTTATTTTGGGGCAAAATTGCAGAAATTTCACTTAATTCAGGGTAATAAATCAGAAATTTTTCTTATTTTGGGGCAAAAAAGACAGAAATTCCCTTTGTTTTGGGGGAAAAAGACAGAAATTCCACTTATTTAGAGGCAAAAATGTAGAAATTCCCCTTATTTTGGAGCAAAAATGAAGAAATTTCCCTTTTTTATGGCAAAAAGGTATGCATTCTTCTTATTTTCGGGCAAAAAAAGCAGAAATTCCTCGTATTTTGGAGCAAAATTGCAGAAATTCCCCTAATTTTGGGGCAAAAAGGCAGAAATTTCCTATATGTTACGGCAAAAAGACAGAAATTCTCCTTATTTTGGGGCAAACCACAGAAATCCCACTTATTTTGGGGCAAAATTCCAGAAATTTCCCTTATTTTGGGGCAAAATTGCATAAATTTCAATTATTTTGGGGCAAAATTGCAGAAATTTCACTTATTTCAGGGAAAAAAGGCAGAAATTTTCCTTATTTTGGGGCAAAAATGCAGAAATTTCCCTTATTTTGAGGTAAAATGGCTGAAATTCCCCTTATTTGGGGGCAAAAATGCAGAAATTTCCCTTATTTTGGGGCAAAATTGCAGAAATTTCACTTATTTCAGGGTAATAAGTCAGAATTTTTTCTTTATTTTGGGGCAAAAATGACAGAAATTCCCTTTGTTTTGAGGGAAAAAGACAGAAATTCCACTTATTTAGAGGCAAAAATGCAGAAATTCCCCTTATTTTGGAGCAAAAATGAAGAAATTTCCCTTTTTTATGGCAAAAAGGTATGCATTCTTCTTATTTTGGGGCAAAAAAAGCAGAAATTCCTCGTATTTTGGAGCAAAATTGCAGAAATTCCCCTAATTTTGGGGCAAAAAGGCAGAAATTTCCTATATGTTAGGGCAAAAAGACAGAAATTCTCCTTATTTTGGGGCAAAACTCAGAAATCCCACTTATTTTGGGGCAAAATTCCAGAAATTTCCCTTATTTTGGGGCATAAATGCCGAAATTTCACTTATTTCAGGGTAATAAGTCAGAAATTTTCCTTATTTTGGGGCAAAAAAGACAGAAATTCCCTTTGTTTTGAGGGAAAAAGTCAGAAATTCCACTTGTTTAGAGGCAAAAAAGCAGAAATTCCTTTTATTTTGGAGCAAAAATGAAGAAATTTCCCTTTTTTATTGCAAAAAGGTATGCATTCTTCTTATTTTCGGGCAAAAAGGCAGAAATTCCCCGTATTTTGGAGCAAAATTGCAGAAATTCCTCTAATTGTGGGGCAAAAAGGCAGAAATTCCCTCTATGTTGGGGCAAAAAGACAGAAATTCTTTTTATTTTGGGGCAAAACTAAGAAATTTCACTTATTCTGGGGCAAAATTCCAGAAATTTCCCTTATTTTGGGGCAAAATTGCAGAAATTTGACTTATTTCAGAAAAGAAGCAGAAATTTTTTTATTTTGGAACAAAAAGGCAGAAATTTCTTTTATTTTGGTACAAAATTGCAAAAATTTTTCTTATTTTGGGGCACAAAAGCAGAAATTTCCCATATTTTGGGGAAAAATGGAGAAATTCCCTTTATTTTGAGGTAAACAGGCTGAAATTCCCCTTATTTGGGGACAAAAATGCAGAAATTTTCCTTATTTTGGGGCAAGAAAGACAGAAATTCTCTTTGTTTTGGGGGAAAAAGACAGAAATTCCACTTATTTAGAGGCAAAAATGCAGAAATTCCTCTTATTTTGGAGCAAAAATGAAGAAATTTCCCTTTTTTTATTGCAAACAGGTATGCATTCTTTTTATTTTCGGGCAAAAAAGCAGAAATTTCCCATATTTTTGAGCAAAATTGCAGAAATTCCCCTAATTGTGGGGCAAAAAGGCAGAAATTCCCTATATGTTGGGGCAAAAAGACAGAAATTCTACTTATTTTGGGCCAAAACTCAGAAATTTCACTTATTCTTGGGCAAAATTGCAGAAAATTCACTTATTTCAGAAAAAAAGCAGAAATTTTCTTATTTTGGGGCAAAAAGGCAGAAATTTCTTTTATTTTGGTACAAAATTGCAGAAATTTTTCTTATTTTGGGGCAAAAAGGCAGAAATTTCTCATATTTTGGGGCAAAAATGCAGAAATTCCCCTTATTTTGAGGTAAAAAGGCTGAAATTCCCATTATTTGGGGGCAAAAGGCAGAAATTTCCCTTATTTTGGGGCAAAATTGCAGAAATTTCACTTACTTTAGGGTAATAAGTCAGAAATTTTCTTTATTTTGGGGCAAAAAGACAGAAATTCCTTTTGTTTTGTGGGAAAAAGACAGATATTCCACTTATTTAGAGGCAAAAATGCAGAAATTCCCCTTATTTTGGAGCAAAAATGAAGAAATTTTCCTTTTTTATGGCAAAAAGGTATGCATTCTTCTTATTTTCGAGCAAAAAGGCAGAAATTCCTTGTATTTTGAAGCAAAATTGCAGAAATTCCCCCAATTGTGGGGCAAAAAGGCAGAAATTCCCTATATTTGGGCACAAAGACAGAAATTCTCCTTATTTTGGGGCAAAACTCAGAAATTCCACTTATTTTGGGGCAAAATTCCAGAAATTTCTCTTATTTTGGGGCAAAATTGAAGAAATTTGACTTATTTCAGAAAAAAGCAGAAATTTTCTTATTTTAGGGCAAAAAGGCAGAAATTATTTTTTATTTTGGTACAAAATTGCAAAAATTTTTCTTATTTTGGGACAAAAAGGCAGAAATTTCCCATAGTTTGGGGCAAAAATGCAGAAATTCCCCTTATTTTGAGGTAAAAAGGCTGAAATTCTTATTTGGGGGCAAAAAGGCAGAAATTTCCCTTATTTTGGGGCAAAATTGCAGAAATTTCACTTACTTCAGGATAATAAGTCAGAAATTTTCCTTATTTTGGGGCAAAAGAGACAGAAATTCCCTTTGTTTTGGGGGAAAAAGACAGCAATTCCACTTATTTAGAGGCAAAAAAGCAGAAATTCCTTTTATTTTGGAGCAAAAATGAAGAAATTTCCCTTTTTTATGGCAAAAAGGTATGCATTCTTCTTATTTTCCGGCAAAAGGGAAGAAATTCCCTGTATTTTTGAGCAAAATTGCAGAAATTCCCCTAATTGTGGGGCAAAATAACAGAAATTCTCCTTATTTTGGGGCAGAACTCAGAAATTCCACTTATTTTGGGGCAAAATTCCCGAAATTTCTCTTATTTTGGGGCAAAATTGCAAAAATTTCACTTATTTTGGGGCAAAATTTTAGAAATTTCACTTATTTCAGGGAAAGAAGGCAGAAATTTTTTTATTTTGTGGCAAAAATGAAGAAATTCCTAATATGTTGTGGCAAAAATGCAGAAATTCTCCTTATTTTGTGGTAAAAAGTCTGAAATTCCCCTTATTTGGGGGCAAAAAGGCAGAAATTTCCCTTAATTTGGGGCAAAATTGCAGAAATTTCACTTATTTCAGGGTAATAAGTCAGAAATTTTCCTTATTTTGGAGCAAAAAAGACAGAAATTCCCTTTGTTTTGTGGGAAAAAGACAGAAATTCCACTTCTTTAGAGGCAGAAAAGCAGAAATTCCTTTTATTTTGGAGCAAAAATGAAGAAATTTCCCTTTTTTATGGCAAAAAGGTATGCATTCTTCTTATTTTCGACAAAAAGGCAGAAGTTCCCCGTATTTTGGAGCAAAATTGCAGAAATTCCCCTAATTGTGGGGCAAAAAGGCAGAAATTCCCTATATGTTAGGGCAAAAAGACAGAAATTCTCCTTATTTTGGGGCAAAACTCAGAAATTCCACTTGTTTTGGTATAAAATTCCAGAAATTTCCATTATTTTGGGGCAAAATTGGAAAAATTTCAATTCTTTCAGGGAAAAAAGGCAGAAATTTTCCTCTTTTTGGAGCAAAAAGGCCGAAATTTTCCTTATTTTGGGGCAAAAATGCAGAAATTCCCCTTACTTTGTGGTAAAATGGCTGAAATTCCCCATATTTGGGGACAAAAAGGCAGAAATTTCCCTTAATTTGGGGCAAAATTGCAGAAATTTCACTTATTTCAGGGTAATAAGTCAGAAATTTTTCTTATTTTGGGGCAAAAAAGACAGAAATTCCCTTTGTTTTGGGGGAAAAAGACAGAAATTCCACTTATTTAGAGGCAAAAATGTAGAAATTCCCCTTATTTTGGAGCAAAAATGAAGAAATTTCCCTTTTTTATGGCAAAAAGGTATGCATTCTTCTTATTTTCGGGCAAAAAAAGCAGAAATTCCTCGTATTTTGGAGCAAAATTGCAGAAATTCCCCTAATTTTGGGGCAAAAAGGCAGAAATTTCCTATATGTTACGGCAAAAAGACAGAAATTCTCCTTATTTTGGGGCAAAACACAGAAATCCCACTTATTTTGGGGCAAAATTCCAGAAATTTCCCTTATTTTGGGGCAAAATTGCATAAATTTCAATTATTTTGGGGCAAAATTGCAGAAATTTCACTTATTTCAGGGAAAAAAGGCAGAAATTTTCCTTATTTTGGGGCAAAAATGCAGAAATTTCCCTTATTTTGAGGTAAAATGGCTGAAATTCCCCTTATTTGGGGGCAAAAATGCAGAAATTTCCCTTATTTTGGGGCAAAATTGCAGAAATTTCACTTATTTCAGGGTAATAAGTCAGAATTTTTTCTTTATTTTGGGGCAAAAATGACAGAAATTCCCTTTGTTTTGAGGGAAAAAGACAGAAATTCCACTTATTTAGAGGCAAAAATGCAGAAATTCCCCTTATTTTGGAGCAAAAATGAAGAAATTTCCCTTTTTTATGGCAAAAAGGTATGCATTCTTCTTATTTTCGGGCAAAAAAAGCAGAAATTCCTCGTATTTTGGAGCAAAATTGCAGAAATTCCCCTAATTTTGGGGCAAAAAGGCAGAAATTTCCTATATGTTAGGGCAAAAAGACAGAAATTCTCCTTATTTTGGGGCAAAACACAGAAATCCCACTTATTTTGGGGCAAAATTCCAGAAATTTCCCTTATTTTGGGGCAAAAATGCAGAAATTTCACTTATTTCAGGGTAAAAAGGCAGAAATTTTCTTTATTTTGGGGCAAAAACGCCAAAATTTCCCTTATTTTGGGGCAAAAATGCAGAAATTTCCCTTATTTTGAGGTAAAATGGCTGAAATTCCCCTTATTTGGGGGCAAAAATGCAGAAATTTCCCTTATTTTGGGGCAAAATTGCAGAAATTTCACTTATTTCAGGGTAATAAGTCAGAATTTTTTCTTTATTTTGGGGCAAAAAAGACAGAAATTCCCTTTGTTTTGAGGGAAAAAGACAGAAATTCCCCTTATTTAGAGGCAAAAATGCAGAAATTCCCCTTAATTTGGAACAAAAATGAAGAAATTTCTCTTTTTTATGGCAAAAAGGTATGCATTCTTCTTATTTTCGGGTAAAATGGCAGAAATTCCCCGTATTTTGGAGCAAAATTGCAGAAATTCCCCTAATTGTGGGGCAAAAAGGCAGAAATTCCCTATATGTTGGGGCAAAAAGATAGAAATTCTCCTTTGTTTGGGGCAAAACTCAGAAATTCCACTTATTTTGGGGCAAAATTCCAGAAATTTCCCTAATTTTGGGGCAAAATTGCAGAAATTTGACTTTTTTAGAGGCAAAATTGCAGAAATTTCACTTATTTCCAAAAAAAGCAGAATCTTTCTTATTTTGGGGCAAAAGGCAGAAATTTCTTTTATTTTGGTACAAAATTGCAGAAATTTTTCTTATTTTGGGGCAAAAAGGCAGAAATTTCCCATATTTTGGAGCAAAAAGGCAGAAATTCCCCTTATTTTGAGGTAAAAAGGCTGAAATTCCTTTTATTTGGGGGCTAAAAGGCAGAAATTTCCCTTATTTTCGGGCAAAATTGCTAAAATTTCACTTATTTCAGGGTAATAAGTCAGAAATTTTCCTTATTTTGGGGCAAAAGAGACAGAAATTCCCTTTCTTTTGGGGGAAAAATACAGAAATTACAATTATTTAGAGGCAAAAAAGCAGAAATTCTCCTTATTTTGGAGCAAAAATGAAGAAATTTCCATTTTTATTGCAAAAAGGTATGCATTCTTCTTATTTTCGGGCAAAAAGGCAGAAATTCACCGTATTTTGGAGCAAAATTGCCGAAATCCCCCCAATTGTCGGTCAAAAAAACAGAAATTCCCTATATCTTGGAGCAAAAAGACAGAAATTCTCCTTATTTTGGGGCAAATCTCAGAAATTCCACTTATTTTGGGGCAAAATTCCAGAAATTTCACTTATTTTGGGGCAAAATTGCATAAATTTCAATTATTTTGGGGCAAAATTGCAGAAATTTCACTTATTTCAGGGAAAAAAGGCAGAAATTTTCATTATTTTGGGGCAAAAAATCTGAAATTCCTAATATTTTGTGGCAAAAATGCAGAAATTCCCCTTATTTTGAGGTAAAAAGGCTGAAATTCCCATTATTTGGGGGCAAAAAGGCAGAAATTTCCCTAATTTTCGTGCAAAATTGGAGAAATTTCACTTACTTCAGGGTAATAAGTCAGAATTTTTCCTTATTTTGGGGCAAAAAAGACAGAACTTCTTTTTGTTTTGCGGGAAAAAGACAGAAATTCCACTTATTTAGAGGCAAAAATGCAGAAATTCCCTTTATTTTGGAGCAAAAATGAAGAAATTTTTCTTTTTTATGGCAAAAAGGTATGCATTCTTCTAATTTTCGGGCAAAAAGACAGAAATTCCCTGTATTTTGGAGCAAAATTGCAGAAATTCCCCTAATTGTGGGGCAAAAAGGCAGAAATTCCCTATATGTTGGGGCAAAAAAACAGAAATTCTCCTTATTTTGGGGCAAAACTCAGAAATTCCACTTATTTTGGGGCAAAATTCCAGAAATTTCCCTTATTTTGGGGCAAAATTGTAGAAACTTCACTTATTTTGGGGCAAAATTTCAGAAATTTCACTTATTTCAGGGAAAAAAACAGAAATTTTCTTATTTTGGGGCAAAAAGGCAGAAATTCCTAATATTTTGTGGCAAAAGTGCAGAAATTCCCTTTATTTTGAGGTAAAAAATCTGAAATTCACCTTATTTGGGGGCAAAAAGTTAAAAATTTCCCTTATTTTGGGGCAAAATTGCAGAAATTTCACTTATTTTAGGGTAATAAGTCAGAAATTTTCCTTATTTTGCGGCAAAAAAAAAAAAACAGGAATTCCCTTTGTTTTGGGGGAAAAAGACAGAAATTCCACTTATTTAGAGGCAAAAAAGCAGAAATTCCCCTTATTTTGGAGAAAAAATGAAGAAATTTCCCTTTTCTATGGCAAAAAGGTATGCATTCTTTTTATTTTCGGGCAAAAAGGCAGAAATTACCCATATTTTGGAGCAAAATTGCAGAAATTCCCCTAATTGTGGGGCAAAAAGGCAGAAATTCCACGTGTTTTGGGGCAAAATTCCAGAAATTTTCATTATTTTGTGGCAAAATTGGAAAAATTTTACTTATTTAAGGGAAAAAAGGCAGAAATATTTCTTATTTTGGGGCAAAAAGGCCGAAATTTCCCTTATTTGGGGGCAAAAATGCAGAAATTCCTTTTCTTTTGTGGTAAAATGGCTGAAATTCCCCATATTTGGGGGCAAAAAGGCAGAAATTTCTCTTATTTTGGGGCAAAATTGCAGAAATTTCACTTATTTCAGGGTAATAAGTCAAAATTTTTTCTTTATTTTGGGGCAAAAAAGACAGAAATTCCCTTTGTTTTGGGGGAAAAAGACAGAAATTCCACTTATTTAGAGTCAAAAATGCAGAAATTCCCCTTATTTTGGAGCAAAAATGAAATTTCCCTTTTTTATGGCAAAAAGGTATGCATTCTTCTTATTTTCGGGCAAAAAGGCAGAAATTCCTCGTATTTTGGAGCCAAATTGCAGAAATTCCTTTAATTGTGGGGCAAAAAGGCAGAAATTTCCTATATCTTAGGGCAAAAAGACAGAAATTCTCCTTATTTTGGGGCAAAACTCAGAAATCCCACTTATTTAGGTCAAAATTCCTGAAATTTCCCTTATTTTTGGGCCAAAATGCAGAAATTTCACTTATTTCAGGGTAAAACGCAGAAATTTTCCTTATTTGGGGCAAAAACGCCAAAATTTCCCTTATTTTTGGGCAAAAATTCAGAAATTTATTTTATTTTGAGGTAAAATGGCTGAAATTCCCCTTATTTGGGTGCAAAAATGCAGAAATTTCCCTTATTTTGGGGCAAAATTGCAGAAATTTCACTTATTTCAGGGTAATAAGTCAAAATTTTTTCTTTATTTTGGGGCAAATAAGACAGAAATTCCCTTTGTTTTGGGGGAAAAAGACAGAAATTCCACTTATTTAGAGGCAAAAATGCAGAAATTCCTCTTATTTTGGAGCAAAAATGAAGAAATTTCCCTTTTTTATGGCAAAAAGGTATGCATTCTTCTTATTTTCGGGCAAAAAGTCAGAAATTCCCCGTATTTTGGAGCAAAATTGCAGATATTCCCCTAATTGTGGGGCAAAAAGGCAGAAATTCCCTATATGTTGGGGCAAAAAGATAGAAATTCTCCTTATTTTGGGGCAAAACTAAGAAATTCCACTTATTTTGGGGCAAAATTCCAGAAATTTTCCTTATTTTGGGGCAAAATTGCAGAAATTTGACTTATTTCAGGAAAAAAGCAGAATTTTTTTTATTTCGGAACAAAAAGGCAGAAATTTCTTTATTTTGGTACAAAATTGCAGAAATTTTTCTTATTTTCGGGCAAAAAGGCAGAAATTTCTCATATTTTGGGGCAAAAATGCAGAAATTCCCCTTATTTTGAGGTAAAAAGGCTGAAATTCCCATTATTTGGGGGCAAAAGGCAGAAATTTCCCTTATTTCGGGCAAAATTGCAGAAATTTCACTTACTTCATGGTAATAAGTCAGAAATTATCCTTATTTTGGGGCAAAAAGACAGAAATTCCCTTTGTTTTGGGGGAAAAAGACAGAAATTCCACTTATTTAGAGGCAAAAAGGCAGAAATTCCCTTTATTTTGAAGCAAAAATGAAGAAATTTCCCTTTTTTATGGCAAAATGGTATGCATTCCCCTTATTTTCGGGCAAAAAGGCAGAAATTCCTCGTATTTTAGAGCAAAATTGCAGAAATTCCCGTAATTGTGTGGCAAAAAGGCAGAAAATCTCTATATGTTGGAGCAAAAAGACAGAAATTCTCCTTATTTTGGGGCAAAACTCAGAAATTCCACTTATTTTGGGGCAAAATTGCAGAAATTTGACTTATTTTAGAGCAAAATTGCAGCAATTTCACTTATTTCTGAAAAAAAGCAGAAATTCTCTTATTTTGGGGCAAAAAAGCAGAAATTTCTTTTATTTTGGTACAAATTGCAAAAATTATTCCTATTTCGGGCAAAAAGACAGAAATTTCTCTTATTTGGGGGCAAAATTGCAGAAATTTCACTTATTTCAGGGTAATAAGTCAGATATTTTCCTTATTTTGGGGCAAAAAAGAGAGAAATTCCCTTTGTTTTGGGGAAAAAGACAGAAATTCCACTTATTTAGAGGCAAAAAAGCAGAAATTCCCCTTATTTGGAGCAAAAATGAAAAAATTTCCCTTTTTTATGGCAAAAAGCTATGCATTCTTCTTATTTTCGGCAAAAAAGCAGAAATTCCCTGTATTTTGCAGCAAAATTGCAGAAATTCCCCTAATTGTGGGGCAAAAAGGCAGAAATTCCCTATATGTTGGAGCAAAAAAACAGAAATTCTCCTTATTTTGGGGCAAAACTCAGAAATTCCACTTATTTTGGTGCAAAATTGCAGAAATTTCACTTATTTCAGAAAAAAAGCAGAAATTTTCTTATTTTGGGGAAAAAAGGTAGAAATTTCTTTTACTTTGGTACAAAATTGCAGAAATTTTTCTTATTTTGGTGCAATAAGGGAGAAATTTCCCATATTTTGGTGGAAAAATGCAGAAATTCCCCTTATTTTGAGGTAAAAAGGCTGAAATTCCCCTTATTTGGGGGCAAAAAGACAGAAATTTCCCTTATTTGGAGGCAAAATTGCAGAAATTTCACTTATTTCAGGGAAATAAGTCAGAAATTTTCCTTATTTTGGGGCAAAAAAGACAGAAATTCCCTTTGTTTTGGGGGAAAAAGACAGAAATTCCACTTATTTAGAGGCAAAAAGCAGAAATTCCCCTTATTTTGAAGCAAAAATGAAGAAATTTCCCTTTTTTATGGCAAAAAGGTATGCATTCCCCTTATTTTCGGGCAAAAAGGCAGAAATTCCTCGTATTTTAGAGCAAAATTGCAGAAATTCCCGTAATTGTGTGGCAAAAAGGCAGAAAATCTTTATATGTTGGGGCAAAAAGACAGAAATTCTTTTTATTTTGGGGCAAAACTCACAAATTCCACTTATTTTGGGGCAAAATTGCAGAAATTTGACTTATTTTAGAGCAAAATTGCAGCAATTTCACTTATTTCTGAAAAAAAGCAGAAATTCTCTTATTTTGGGGCAAAAAGGCAGAAATTTCTTTTATTTGGGTACAAATTGCAAAAATTATTCCTATTTTGGGGCAAAAAGGCAGAATTTTCCCATATTTTGTGGCAAAAATCCCCCTTATTTTGAGGTAAAAAGGTTAAAATTCCCCTTATTTGGGGGCAAAAAGACAGAAATTTCTCTTATTTTGGGGCAAAATTGCAGAAATTTCACTTATTTCAGGGTAATAAGTCAGATATTTTCCTTATTTTGGGGCAAAAAAGAGAGAAATTCCTTTTATTTTGGGGAAAAAAGACAGAAATTCCACTTATTTAGAGGCAAAAAAGCAGAAATTCCCCTTATTTGGAGCAAAAATGAAGAAATTTCCCTTTTTTATGGCAAAAAGCTATGCATTCTTCTTATTTTCGGGCAAAAAAGCAGAAATTCCCTGTATTTTGGACCAAAATTGCAGAAATTCCTCTAATTGTGGGGCAAAAAGGCAGAAATTCCCTATATGTTGGAGCAAAAAAACAGAAATTCTCCTTATTTTGGGGGAAAACTCAGAAATTCCACTTATTTTGGTGCAAAATTGCAGAAATTTCACTTATTTCAGAAAAAAAGCAGAAATTTTCTTATTTTGGGGAAAAAAGGTAGAAATTTCTTTTACTTTGGTACAAAATTGCAGAAATTTTTCTTATTTTGGGGCAATAAGGGAGAAATTTCCCATATTTTGGGGGAAAAATGCAGAAATTCCCCTTATTTTGAGGTAAAAAGGCTGAAATTCCCCTTATTTGGGGGCAAAAAAACAGAAATTTCCCTTATTTGGGGGCAAAATTGCAGAAATTTCACTTATTTCAGGGTAATAAGTCAGAAATTTTCCTTATTTTGGGGCAAAAAAGACAGAAATTCCCTTTGTTTTGGGGGAAAAAGTCAGAAATTCCACTTATTTAGAGGCAAAAATGCAGAAATTCCCCTTATTTTGGAGCAAAATGAAGAAATTTCCCTTTTTTATGGCAAAAAGGTATGCATTCTTCTTATTTTCGGGCAAAAAGGCAGAAATTCCCCGTATTTTGGAGCAAAATTGCAGAAATTCCTCTAATTGTGGGGCAAAAAGGCAGAAATTCCCTCTATGTTGAGGCAAAAAGACAGAAATTTTTTTGTATTTTGGGGCAAAACTAAGAAATTTAACTTATTTTGGGGCAAAATTCCATAAATTTCCCTTATTTTGGGGCAAAATTGCAGAAATTTGACTTATTCTAGAAAAAAAGCAGAAATTTTTTTATTTTGGAACAAAAAGGCAGAAATTTCTTTTATTTTGGTACAAAATTGCAGAAATTTTTCTTATTTTGGGGCAAAAAGGCAGAAATTTCCCATAATTTGGGGAAAAATGCAGAAATTCCCCTTATTTTGAGGTAAAAAGGCTGAAATTCCCCTTATTTGGGGACAAAAATGCAGAAATTTCCCTTATTTTGGGGCGAAATTGCAGAAATTTCACTTATTTCAGGGTAATAAGTCAGAAATTTTCCTTATTTTGGGGAAAAAAGACAGAAATTCCCTTTGTTTTGGGGGAAAAAGACAGAAATTCCACTTATTTAGAGGCAAAAAAGCAGAAATTCCCCTTATTTTGGAGCAAAAATGAAGAAATTTCCCTTTTTTATGGCAAACAGATATGCATTCTTTTTATTTTCGGGCAAAAAAGCAGAAATTTCCCATATTTTTGAGCAAACTTCAGAAATTCCCCTAATTGTGTGGCAAAAAGGCAGAAATTCCCTACATGTTGGGGCAAAAAGACAGAAATTCTCCTTATTTTGGGGCAAAACTCAGAAATTTCACTTATTCTTGGGCAAAATTGCAGAAAATTCACTTATTTCAGAAAAAAAGCAGAAATTTTCTTATTTTGCGGCAAAAAGGCAGAAATTTCTTTCATTTTGGTACAAAATTGCAGAAATTTTTCTTATTTTGGGGCAAAAAGGCATAAATTCCTCGTATTTTAGAGCAAAATTGCAGAAATTCCCCTAATTGTGGGGCAAAAAGGCAGAAATTTCCTATATGTTAGGGCAAAAAGACAGAAATTCTCCTTATTTTGGGGCAAAACTCAGAAATTCCACTTATTTTGGGGCAAAATTCCAGAAATTTCCCTTATTTTGGGGCAAAATTGCAGAAATTTCACTTATTTTGTGGCAAAATTTCAGAAATTTCACTTATTTCAGGGAAAGAAGGCAGAAATTTTTTTATTTTGGGGCAAAAAGGAAGAAATTCCTAATATTTTGTGGCAAAAATGCAGAAATTACCCTTATTTTGTGGTAAAAAGTCTGAAATTCCCCTTATTTGGGGGCAAAAAGGCAGAAATTTCCCTTAATTTGGGGCTAAATTGCAGAAATTTCACTTATTTCAGGGTAATAAGTCACAAATTTTCCTTATTTTGGAGCAAAAAAGACAGGAATCCCTTTGTTTTGTGGAAAAAAGACAGAAATTCCACTTATTTAGAGGCAGAAAAGCAGAAATTCCCCTTATTTTGGAGCAAAAATGAAGAAATTTCCCTTTTTTATAGCAAAAAGTTATGCATTCTTCTTATTTTCGACAAAAAGGCAGAAGTTCCCCGTATTTTGGAGCAAAATTGCAGAAATTCCCCTAATTGTAAGGCAAAAAGGCAGAAATTCCCTATACGTTAGGGCAAAAAGACAGAAATTCTCCTTATTTTGGGGCAAAACTCAGAAATTCCACTTGTTTTGGGACAAAATTCCAGAAATTTCCATTATTTTGGGGCAAAATTGGAAAAATTTCAATTCTTTCAGGGAAAAAAGGCAGAAATTTTCCTCTTTTTGGGGGCAAAAAGGCCGAAATTTCCCTTATTTTGGGGCAAAAATGCAGAAATTCCCCTTATTTTGTGGTATAATGGCTGAAATTCCCCATATTTGGGGGCAAATAGGCAGAAATTTCCCTTATTTTGGGGCAAAATTGCAGAAATTTCACTTATTTCAGGGTAATAAGTCAGAAATTTTTCTTATTTTGGGGCAAAAAAGACAGAAATTCCCTTTGTTTTGTGGGAAAAAGACAGAAATTCCACTTATTTAGAGGCAAAAATGCAGAAATTCCTTTTATTTTGGAGCAAAAATGAAGAAATTTCTCTTTTTTATGGCAAAAAGGTATGCATTCTTCTTATTTTCGGGCAAAAAAATCAGAAATTCCTCGTATTTTGGAGCAAAATTGCAGAAATTCCCCTAATTGTGGGGCAAAAGGCAGAAATTTCCTATATGTTAGGGCAAAAAGACAGAAATTCTCCTTATTTTGGGGCAAAACTCAGAAATCCCACTTAGTTTGGGGCAAAAATACCAGAAATTTCCTTTATTTTGGGGCAAAAATGCAGAAATTTCACTTATTTCAGAGTAAAAAGGCAGAAATTTTCCTTATTTTGGGGCAAAAACGCCAAAATTTCCCTTATTTTGGGGCAAAAATGCAGAAATTTCCCTTATTTTGAGGTAAAATGGCTGAAATTCCCCTTATTTGGAAGCAAAAATGCAGAAATTTCCCTTATTTTGGGGCAAAATTGCAGAAATTTCACTTATTTCAGGGTAATAAGTCAGAATTTTTTCTTTATTTTGGGGCAAAAAAGACAGAAATTCCCTTTGTTTTGAGGGAAAAAGACTGAAATTCCACTCATTTAGAGGCAAAAATGCAGAAATTCCCCTTAATTTGGAGCAAAAATGAAGAAATTTTTCTTTTTTATGGCAAAAATGTATGCATTCTTCTTATTTTCGGGCAAAATGGCAGAAATTCCTCGTATTTTGGAGCAAAATTGCAGAAATTCCCCTAATTGTGGGGCAAAAGCAGAAATTCCCTATATGTTGGGGCAAAAAGATAGAAATTCTCCTTAGTTTGGGGCAAAACTCAGAAATCCCACTTATTTTGAGGCAAAATTCCAGAAATTTCCCTAATTTTGGGGCAAAATTGCAGAAATTTCACTTATTTCCAAAAAAAGCAGAATCTTTCTTATTTTGGGGCAAAAAGGCAGAAATTTCTTTTATTTTGGTACAAAATTGCAGAAATTTTTCTTATTTTGGGGCAAAAAGGCAGAAATTTCCCATATTTTGGGGAAAAATGCAGAAATTCCCCTTATTTTGAGGTAAAAAGGCTGAAATTCCTTATATTTGGGGACAAAAATGCAGAAATTTCCCTTATTTTGGGGCGAAATTTCACTTGTTTCAGGGTAATAAGTCAGAAATTTTCCTTATTTTGGGGCAAAAAAGACAGAAATTCTTTTTGTTTTGGGGGAAAAAGACAGAAATTCCACTTATTTAGAGGCAAAAATGCAGAAATTCCCCTTATTTTGGAGCAAAAATGAAGAAATTTCCCTTTTTTTATGGCAAACAGGTATGCATTCTTTTTATTTTCGGGCAAAAAAGCAGAAATTTCCCATATTTTTGAGCAAAATTGCAGAAATTCCCCTAATTGTGTGGCAAAAAGGCAGAAATTCCCTATATGTTGGGGCAAAAAGAAAGTAATTCTCCTTATTTTGGGGCAAAACTCAGAAATTTCGCTTATTCTTGGGCAAAATTGCAGAAAATTCACTTATTTCAGAAAAAAAAGCAGAAATTTTCTTATTTTGGGGCAAAAAGGCAGAAATTTCTCATATTTTGGGGCAAAAATGCAGAAATTCCCCTTATTTTGAGGTAAAAAGGCTGAAATTCCCATTATTTGGGGGAAAAGGCAGAAATTTTCCTTATTTTGGGGCAAAATTGCAGAAATTTCACTTACTTTAGGGTAATAAGTCAGAAATTTTCTTTATTTAGGGGCAAAAAGACAGAAATTCCCTTTGTTCTGGGGGAAAAAGACAGATATTCCACTTATTTAGAGGCAAAAATGCAGAAATTCCCCTTATTTTGGAGCAAAAATGAAGAAATTTCCCTTTTTTATGGCCAAAAGATATGCATTCTTCTTATTTTTGAGCAAAAAGGCAGAAATTCCTTGTATTTTGAAGCAAAATTGCAGAAATTCCCCCAATTGTGGGGCAAAAAGGCAGAAATTCCCTATATGTTGGGGCAAAAAGACAGAAATTCTCCTTATTTTGGGGCAAAACTCAGAAATTCCACTTATTTTGGGGCAAAATTGCAGAAATTTGACTTATTTTAGAGCAAAATTGCAGAAATTTCACTTATTTCTGAAAAAAAGCAGAAATTTTCTTATTTTGGGGCAAAAAGGCAGAAATTTCTTTTATTTTGGTACAAAATTGCAGAAATTTTTCTTATTTTGGGGCAAAAAGGCAGAAATTTCCCATATTTTGGGGAAAAATGCAGAAATTCCCCTTATTTTGAGGTAAAAAGGCTGAAATTCCTTATATTTGGGGACAAAAATGCAGAAATTTCCCTTATTTTCGGGCGAAATTTCACTTATTTCAGGGTAATAAGTCAGAAATTTTCCTTATTTTGGGGAAAAAAAGACAGAAATTCTTTTTGTTTTGGGGGAAAAAGACAGAAATTCCACTTATTTAGAGGCAAAAATGCAGAAATTCCCCTTATTTTGGAGCAAAAATGAAGAAATTTCTCTTTTTTTATGGCAAACAGGTATGCATTCTTTTTATTTTCGGGCAAAAAAGCAGAAATTTCCCATATTTTTGAGCAAAATTGCAGAAATTCCCCTAATTGTGTGGCAAAAAGGCAGAAATTCCCTATATGTTGGGGCAAAAAGAAAGTAATTCTCCTTATTTTGGGGCAAAACTCAGAAATTTCGCTTATTCTTGGGCAAAATTGCAGAAAATTCACTTATTTCAGAAAAAAAAGCAGAAATTTTCTTATTTTGGGGCAAAAAGGCAGAAATTTCTCATATTTTGGGGCAAAAATGCAGAAATTCCCCTTATTTTGAGGTAAAAAGGCTGAAATTCCCATTATTTGGGGGAAAAGGCAGAAATTTTCCTTATTTTGGGGCAAAATTGCAGAAATTTCACTTACTTTAGGGTAATAAGTCAGAAATTTTCTTTATTTAGGGGCAAAAAGACAGAAATTCCCTTTGTTCTGGGGGAAAAAGACAGATATTCCACTTATTTAGAGGCAAAAATGCAGAAATTCCCCTTATTTTGGAGCAAAAATGAAGAAATTTCCCTTTTTTATGGCCAAAAGATATGCATTCTTCTTATTTTTGAGCAAAAAGGCAGAAATTCCTTGTATTTTGAAGCAAAATTGCAGAAATTCCCCCAATTGTGGGGCAAAAAGGCAGAAATTCCCTATATGTTGGGGCAAAAAGACAGAAATTCTCCTTATTTTGGGGCAAAACTCAGAAATTCCACTTATTTTGGGGCAAAATTGCAGAAATTTGACTTATTTTAGAGCAAAATTGCAGAAATTTCACTTATTTCTGAAAAAAAGCAGAAATTTTCTTATTTTGGGGCCAAAAGGCAGAAATTTCGTATATTTTGGTACAAAATTGCAGAAATTTTTCTTATTTTGGGGAAAAAAGGCAGAAATTTCCCATATTATGGGGCAAAAATGCAGAAATTCCCGTTATTTTGAGGTAAAAAGGCTGAAATTCCCCTTTTTTGGGTGCAAAAAGGCAGAAATTTCCATTATTTTGGGGAAAAATTGCAGAAATTTCAGTAATTTCAGGGTAATAAGTCAGAAATTTTCCTTATTTGGGGCAAAAAAGACAGAAATTCCCTTTGTTTTGGGGGAAAAAGTCAGAAATTCGACTTATTTAGAGGCAAAAAAGCAGAAGTTCCCCTTATTTTGGAGCAAAAATGAAGAAATTTCCCTTTTTTATGGCAAAAAGCTATGCATTCTTCTTATTTTCGGGCAAAAAAGCAGAAATTACCCGTATTTTGGAGCAAAATTGCAGAAATTCCCCTAATTGTGGGGCAAAAAGGCAGAAATTCCCTATATGTTAGGGCAAAAAGATAGAAATTCTCCTTATTTTGGGGCAAAACTCAGAAATTCCACTTATTTTGGGGCAAAATTCCAAAAAGTTTCCTTATTTTGGGGCAAAATTGCAGAAAGTTGACTTATTTTGGGGCAAAATTGCTGAAATTTCACTTATTTCAGAGAAAAAAGGCAGAAATTTTCCTCATTTTGGGGCAAAAAGGCAGAAATTTTTTATATTTTGTGGCATAAATGCAGAAATTCCTCTTATTTTGAGGTAAAAAGTCTGAAATTCCCCTTATTTGGAGGCAAAAAGGCAGAAATTTCCCTTATTTTGGGGCAAAATTGCAGAAATTTCACTTATTTCAGGGTAATAACTCAGAAATTTTTCTTATTTTGGGGCAATAAAGACAGAAATTCCCTTTGTATTGTGGGAAAAAGACAGAAATTCCACTTATTTAGAGGCAAAAATGCAGAAATTCCCCTTATTTTGGAGCAAAAATGAAGAAATTTCATTTTTTTATGGCAAAAAGGTATGCATTCTTCTTATTTTCGGGCAAAAAGGAAGAAATTCCCCGTATTTTGGAGCAAAATTGCAGAAATTCCCCTAATTGTCTGGCAAAAAGGCAGAAATTTCCTATATGTTAGGGCAAAAAGACAGAAATTCTCCTTATTTTGGGGCAAAACTCAGAAATTCCACTTATTTTGGGGCAAAATTCCAGAAATTTCCCTTATTTTGGGGTAAAATTGCAGAAATTTCACTTATTTTGGGCAAAATTTCAGAAATTTCAATTATTTCAGGGAAAGAAGGCAGAAATTTTTTTATTTTGGGGCAAAAAGGAAGAAATTCCTAATATTTTGTGGCAAAAATGCAGAAATTACCCTTATTTTGTGGTAAAAAGTCTGAAATTCCCCTTATTTGGAAGCAAAAAGGCAGAAATTCCCCTTAATTTGGGGCTAAATTGCAGAAATTTCACTTATTTCAGGGTAATAAGTCACAAATTTTCCTTATTTTGGAGCAAAAAAGACAGGAATCCCTTTGTTTTGTGGGAAAAAGACAGAAATTCCACTTATTTAGAGGCAGAAAAGCAGAAATTCCCCTTATTTTGGAGCAAAAATGAAAAAATTTCCCTTTTTTATGGCAAAAAGGTATGCATTCTTCTTATTTTCGACAAAAAGGCAGAAGTTCCCCGTATTTTGGAGCAAAATTTCAGAAATTCCCCTAATTGTAAGGCAAAAAGACAGAAATTCCCTATACGTTAGGGCATAAAGACAGAAATTCTCCTTATTTTGGGGCAAAACTCAGAAATTCCACTTGTTTTGGGACAAAATTCCAGAAATTTCCATTATTTTGGGGCAAAATTGGAAAAATTTCAATTCTTTCAGGAAAAAAAGGCAGAAATTTTCCTCTTTTTGGGGGCAAAAACGCCAAAATTTCCCTTATTTTGGGGCAAAAATGCAGAAATTTTCCTTATTTTGAGGTAAAATGGCTGAAATTCCCCATATTTGGGGGCAAAAAGGCAGAAATTTCCCTTATTTTGGGGCAAAATTGCAAAAATTTCACTTATTTCAGGGTAATAAGTCAGAAATTTTTCTTATTTTGGGGCAAAAAAGACAGAAATTCCCTTTGTTTTGGGGGAAAAAGACAGAAATTCCATTTATTTAGAGGCAAAAATGCAGAAATTCCCCTTATTTTGGAGCAAAAATGAAGAAATTTCTCTTTTTTATGGCAAAAAGTTATGCATTCGTCTTATTTTCGGGCAAAAAAAGCAGAAATTCCTCGTATTTTGGAGCAAAATTGCAGAAATTCCCCTAATTGTGGGGCAAAAAGGCAGAAATTTCCTATATGTTAGGGCAAAAAGACAGAAATTCTCCTTATTTTGGGGCAAAACTCAGAAATCCCACTTATTTTGGGAAAAAATACCAGAAATTTCCCTTATTTTGGGGCAAAAATGCAGAAATTTCACTTATTTCAGGGTAAAAAGGCAGAAATTTTTCTTATTTTGGGGCAAAAACGCCAAAATTTCCCTTATTTTGGGGCAAAAATGCAGAAATTTCCCTTATTTTGAGGTAAAATGGCTGAAATTCCCCTTATTTGAGGGCAAAAACGCCAAAATTTCCCTTATTTTGGGGCAAAAATGCAGAAATTTCCCTCATTTTGAGGTAAAATTGCTGAAATTCCTCTTATTTGGAGGCAAAAATGCAGAAATTTCCCTTATTTTGGGGCAAAATTGCAGAAATTTCACTTATTTCAGGGTAATAAGTCAGAAATTTTTCTTATTTTGGGGCAAAAAAGACAGAAATTCCCTTTGTTTTGGGGGAAAAAGACAGAAATTCCACTTATTTAGAGGCAAAAATGCAGAAATTCCCCTTATTTTGGAGCAAACATGAAGAAATTTCTCTTTTTTATGGCAAAAAGGTATGCATTCTTCTTATTTTCGGGCAAAAAAAGCAGAAATTCCTCGTATTTTGGAGCAAAATTGCAGAAATTCCCCTAATTGTGGGGCAAAAAGGCAGAAATTTCCTATATGTTAGGGCAAAAAGACAGAAATTCTCCTTATTTTGGGGCAAAACTCAGAAATCCCACTTATTTTGGGGCAAAATACCAGAAATTTCCCTTATTTTGGGGCAAAAATGCAGAAATTTCACTTATTTCAGTGTAAAAAGGCAGAAATTTTCCTTATTTTGGGGCAAAAACGCCAAAATTTCCCTTATTTTGGGGCAAAAATGCAGAAATTTCCCTTATTTTGAGGTAAAATGGCTGAAATTCCCCTTATTTGGGGGCAAAAATGCAGAAATTTCCCTTATTTTGGGGCAAAATTGCAGAAATTTCACTTATTTCAGGGTAATAAGTCAGAAATTTTCCTTATTTTGAGGCAAAAAAGACAGAAATTCCCTTTGTTTTGGGGGAAAAAGTCAGAAATTCCACTTATTTAGAGGCAAAAATGCAGAAATTCCCCTTATTTTGGAGGAAAAATGAAGAAATTTCTCTTTTTTATGGCAAAAAGGTATGCATTCTTCTTATTTTCGGGCAAAAAGGCAGAAATTCCCCGTATTTTGGAGCAAAATTGCAGAAATTCCTCTAATTGTAGGGCAAAAAGGCAGAAATTCCCTCTATGTTGGGGCAAAAAGACAGAAATTCTTTTTATTTTGGGGCAAAACTAAGAAATTTCACTTATTCTGGGGCAAAATTTCAGAAATTTCCCTTATTTTGGGGCAAAATTGCAGAAATTTGACTTATTTCAGAAAAAAAGCAGAAATTTTTTTATTTTGGAACAGAAAGGCAGAAATTTCTTTTATTTTGGTACAAAATTGCAGAAATTTTTCTTATTTTTGGGCACAAAGGCAGAAATTTCCCATATTTTGGGGAAAAAGGCAGAAATTCCCCTTATTTTGAGGTAAAAATGCTGAAATTCCCCTTATTTAGGGACAAAAATGCAGAAATTTCCCTTATTTTGGGGCGAAATTGCACAAATTTCACTTATTTCAGGGTAACAAGTTAGAAATTTTCCTTATTTTGGGGCAAAAAAGACAGAAATTCCCTTTGTTTTGGGGGAAAAAGACAGAAATTCCACTTATTTAGAGGCAAAAAAGCAGAAATTCCCCTTATTTTGGAGCAAAAATGAAGAAATTTCCCTTTTTTATGGCAAAAAGCTATGCATTCTTCTTATTTTCGGGCAAAAAAGCAGAAATTCCCCGTATTTTGCAGCAAAATTGCCGAAATTCCCCTAATTGTGGGGCAAAAAGGCAGAAATTCCCTATATGTTGGAGCAGAAAAACAGAAATTCTCCTTATTTTGGGGCAAAACTCAGAAATTTCACTTATTCTTGGGCAAGATTGCAGAAAATTCACTTATTTCAGAAAAAAAAAACAGAAATTTACTTATTTTGGGGCAAAAAGGCAGAAATTTCTTTTATTTTGGTACAAAATTGCAGAAATTTTCCTTATTTTGGGGCAAAAAGGCAGAAATTTCTCATATTTTGGGGCAAAAATGCAGAAATTCCCCTTATTTTGAGGTAAAAAGGCTGAAATTCCCATTATTTGGGGGCAAAAGGCAGAAATTTCCCTTATTTTGGTGCAAAATTGCAGAAATTTCACTTACTTTAGGGTAATAAGTCAGAAATTTTCTTTATTTTGGGGCAAAAAGACAGAAATTCCTTTTGTTTTGTGGGAAAAAGACAGATATTCCACTTATTTAGAGGCAAAAATGCATAAATTCCCCTTATTTTGGAGCAAAAATGAAGAAATTTCCCTTTTTTATGGCAAAAAGGTATGCATTCTTATTTTCGAGCAAAAAGGCAGAAATTCTTTGTATTTTGAAGCAAAATTGCAGAAATTCCCCCAATTGTGGGGCAAAAAGTCAGAAATTCCCTATATTTGGACAAAAAGACAGAAATTCTCCTTATTTTGGGGCAAAATTCAGAAATTCCACTTATTTTGGGGCAAAATTCCAGAAATTTCTCTTATTTTGGGGCAAAATTGAAGAAATTTGACTTATTTCAGAAAAAAGCAGAAATTTTCTTATTTTAGGGCAAAAAGGCAGAAATTATTTTTTATTTTGGTACAAAATTGCAAAAATTTTTCTTATTTTGGGACAAAAAGGCAGAAATTTCCCATAGTTTGGGGCAAAAATGCAGAAATTCCCGTTATTTTGAGGTAAAAAGGCTGAAATTCCCCTTATTTGGGGGCAAAAAGGCAGAAATTTCCCTTATTTTGGGGCAAAATTGCAGAAATTTCCCATATTTTGGGCAAAAATGCAGAAATTCCCCTTATTTTGAGGTAAAAAGGCTGAAATTTTCCTTATTTGGTGGCAAAAAGGCAGAAATTTCCCTTATTTTGGGGCAAAATTGCAGAAATTTCACTTACTTCAGGGTAATAAGTCAGAAATTTTCCTTATTTTGGGGAAAAAAGAACAGAAAATCTTTTTGTTTTGGGGGAAAAAGACAGAAATTCCACTTACTTAGAGGCAAAAAAGCAGAAATTCCTTTTATTTTGGAGCAAAAATGAAGAAATTTCCCTTTTTTATGGCAAAAGGTATGCATTCTTCTTATTTTCCGGCAAAAAGAAGAAATTCCCCGTATTTTGGAGCAAAATTGCAGAAATTCCCCTAATTGTGGGGCAAAAAGGCAGAAATTCCCTCTATGTTGGGGCAAAAAGATAGAAATTCTTTTTATTTTCGGGCAAAACTCAGATATTTCACTTATTTTTGGGCAAAATTGCAGAAATTTCACTTATTTCAGAAAAAAAGCAGAAATTTTCTTATTTTGGGGCAAAAAGGCAGAAATTTCTTTTATTTTGGTACAAAATTGCAGAAATTTTTCTTATTTTCGGGCAAAAAGGGAGAAATTTCTCATATTTTGGGGCAAAAATGCAGAAATTCCCCTTATTTTGAGGTAAAAAGGCTGAAATTCCCATTATTTGGGGGCAAAAGGCAGAAATTTCCCTTATTTCGCGCAAAATTGCAGAAATTTCACTTACTTCATGGTAATAAGTCAGAAATTTTCCTTATTTTGGGGCAAAAAGACAGAAATTCCCTTTGTTTTGGGGGAAAAAGACAGATATTCCACTTATTTAGAGGAAAAAAGGCAGAAATTCCCTTTATTTTGGGGCAAAAATGAAGAAATTTTCCTTTTTTATGGCAAAAAGTTATGCATTCCCTTTATTTTCGGGCAAAAAGGCAGAAATTCCTCGTATTTTAGAGCAAAATTGCAGAAATTCCCGTAATTGTGTGGCAAAAAGGCAGAAAATCTCTATATGTTGGGGCAAAAAGACAGAAATTTTTTTTATTTTGGGGCAAAACTCAGAAATTCCTCTTATTTTGGGGCAAAACTCAGAAATTCCACTTATTTTGGTGCAAAATTGCAGAAATTTCACTTATTTCAGAAAAAAGCAGAAATTTTCTTATTTTGGGGCAAAAAGGTAGAAATTTCTTTTACTTTGATACAAAATTGCAGAAATTTTTCTTATTTTGGGGCAATAAGGGAGAAATTTCCCATATTTTGGGGGAAAACGCAGAAATTCCCCTTATTTTGAGGTAAAAAGGCTGAAATTCCCCTTATTTGGGGGCAAAAAGACAGAAATTTCCCTTATTTGGGGGCAAAATTGCAGAAATTTCACTTATTTCAGGGAAATAAGTCAGAAATTTTCCGTATTTTGGGGCAAAAAAGACAGAAATTCCCCTTATATTGGAGCAAAAATGAAGAAATTTTCCTTTTTTGTGGCAAAAGGTATACATTCCCCATATTTTGGGGCAAAATTCCAAAAATGTTCCTTATTTTGGGGCAAAATTGCAGAAACTTCACTTATTTTGAGGCAAAATTGCAGAAATTTCACTTATTTCAGAGAAAAACAGGCAGAAATTTTCCTTATTTTGGGGCAAAAAGGCAGAAATTTTTTATATTTTGTGGCAAAAATGCAGAAATTCCTCTTATTTTGAGGTAAAAAGGCTGAAATTCCCCTTATTTGGGGGCAAAAAGGCAGAAATTTCCCTTATTTTGGGGCAAAATTGCAGAAATTTCACTTATTTCAGAGAAAAACAGGCAGAAATTTTCCTTATTTTGGAGCAAAAAGGCAGAAATTTTTTATATTTCGTGGCAAAAATGCAGAAATTTCTCTTATTTTGAGGTAAAAAGGCTGAAATTTCACTTATTTCAGAATAAGAAGTCAGAAATTTTTCTTATTTTGGGGCAAAAAAGACAGAAATTCCCTTTGTTTTGGGGGAAAAAGTCAGAAATTCCACTTATTTAGAGGCAAAAACGCAGAAATTCCCCTTATTTTGGAGCAAAAATGAAGAAATTTCCCTTTTTTATGGGAAAAAGGTATGCATTCTTCTTATTTTCGGGCAAAAAGGCAGAAATTCCTTGTATTTTGAAGCAAAATTGCAGAAATTCCTCTAATTGTGGGGCAAAAAGGCAGAAATTCCCTATATTTGGGCAAAAAGACAGAAATTCTTTTTATTTTGGGGCAAAACTCAGAAATTTCACTTATTCTGGGGCAAAATTCCAGAAATTTCCCTTATTTTGGGGCAAAATTGCAGAAATTTGACTTATTTCAGAAAAAAAGCAGAAATTTTTTTATTTTGGAACAAAAAGGCAGAAATTTCTTTTATTTTGGTACAAAATTGCAGAAATTTTTCTTATTTTGAAGCACAAAGGCAGAAATTTCCCATATTTTGGGGAAAAATGGAGAAATTCCCCTTATTTTGAGGTAAAAAGGCTGAAATTCCCCTTATTTGGGGACAAAAATGCAGAAATTTCCCTTATTTTGGGGCGAAATTGCAGAAATTTCACTTATTTCAGGGTAATAATTTAGAAATTTTCCTTATTTTGGGGCAAAAAAGACAGAAATTCCCTTTGTTTTGGGAGAAAAAGACAGAAAGTCCACTTATATAGAGGCAAAAAAGCAGAAATTCCCCTTATTTTGGAGCAAAAATGAAGAAATTTCCCTTTTTTATGGCAAACAGGTATGCATTCTTTTTATTTTCGGGCAAAAAAGCAGAAATTTCCCATGTTTTTGAGCAAAATTGCAGAAATTCCCCTAATTGTGGGGCAAAAAGGCAGAAATTCCCTATATGTTGGGGCAAAAAGACAGAAATTCTACTTATTTTGGGGCAAAACTCAGAAATTTCACTTATTCTTGGGCAAAATTGCAGAAAATTCACTTATTTCAGAAAAAAAAAAACAGAAATTTTCTTATTTTGGGGCAAAAAGGCAGAAATTTCTTTTATTTTGGTACAAAATTGCAGAAATTTTTCTTATTTTGGGGCAAAAAGGCAGAAATTTCTCATATTTTGGGGCAAAAATGCAGAAATTCCCCTTATTTTGAGGTAAAAAGGCTGAAATTCCCATTATTTGGGGGCAAAAGGCAGAAATTTCCCTTATTTTGGGGCAAAATTGCAGAAATTTCACTTACTTTAGGGTAATAAGTCAGAAATTTTCTTTATTTTGGGGCAAAAAGACAGAAATTCCTTTTGTTTTGTGGGAAAAAGACAGATATTCCACTTATTTAGAGGCAAAAATGCATAAATTCCTTTTATTTTGAAACAAAAATGAAGAAATTTCCCTTTTTTATGGCAAAAAGGTATGCATTCTTCTTATTTTCGAGCAAAAAGGCAGAAATTCCTTGTATTTTGAAGCAAAATTGCAGAAATTCCCCCAATTGTGGGGCAAAAAGGCAGAAATTCCCTATATTTGGGCAAAATTGCAGAAATTTCACTTATTTCAGGGAAATAAGTCAGAAATTTTCCGTATTTTGGGGCAAAAAAGACAGAAATTCCCCTTATATTGGAGCAAAAATGAAGAAATTTTCCTTTTTTGTGGCAAAAGGTATACATTCCCCATATTTTGGGGCAAAATTCCAAAAATGTTCCTTATTTTGGGGCAAAATTGCAGAAACTTCACTTATTTTGAGGCAAAATTGCAGAAATTTCACTTATTTCAGAGAAAAACAGGCAGAAATTTTCCTTATTTTGGGGCATAAAGGCAGAAATTTTTTATATTTTGTGGCAAAAATGCAGAAATTCCTCTTATTTTGAGGTAAAAAGTCTGAAATTCCCCTTATTTGGGGGCAAAAAGGCAGAAATTTCCCTTAATTTGGGGCTAAATTGCAGAAATTTCACTTATTTCAGGGTAATAAGTCACAAATTTTCCTTATTTTGGAGCAAAAAAGACAGGAATCCCTTTGTTTTGTGGAAAAAAGACAGAAATTCCACTTATTTAGAGGCAGAAAAGCAGAAATTCCCCTTATTTTGGAGCAAAAATGAAGAAATTTCCCTTTTTTATAGCAAAAAGTTATGCATTCTTCTTATTTTCGACAAAAAGGCAGAAGTTCCCCGTATTTTGGAGCAAAATTTCAGAAATTCCCCTAATTGTAAGGCAAAAAGGAAGAAATTCCCTATACGTTAGGGCAAAAAGACAGAAATTCTCCTTATTTTGGGGCAAAACTCAGAAATTCCACTTGTTTTGGGACGAAATTCTAGAAATTTCCATTATTTTGGGGCAAAATTGGAAAATTTCAATTCTTTCAGGGAAAAAAGGCAGAAATTTTCCTCTTTTTGGGGGCAAAAAGGCCGAAATTTCCCTTATTTTGGGGCAAAAATGCAGAAATTCCCCTTATTTTGTGGTATAATGGCTGAAATTCCCCATATTTGGGGGCAAAAAGGCAGAAATTTCCCTTATTTTGGGGCAAAATTGCAGAAATTTCACTTATTTCAGGGTAATAAGTCAGAAATTTTTCTTATTTTGGGGCAAAAAAGACAGAAATTCCCTTTGTTTTGGGGGAAAAAGACAGAAATTCCACTTATTTAGAGGCAAAAATGCAGAAATTCCCC
The DNA here is from genome assembly GCF_963924665.1 of Micromys minutus. Classification (NCBI taxonomy): domain Eukaryota; kingdom Metazoa; phylum Chordata; class Mammalia; order Rodentia; family Muridae; genus Micromys; species Micromys minutus. Next base: position 867,193 of record NW_027667250.1, on the reverse strand, counting down.
TTATTTTGGAGCAAAAATGAAGAAATTTCTCTTTTTTATGGCAAAAAGGTATGCATTCTTCTTATTTTCGGGCAAAAAAAGCAGAAATTCCTCGTATTTTGGAGCAAAATTGCAGAAATTCCCCTAATTGTGGGGCAAAAGGCAGAAATTTCCTATATGTTAGGGCAAAAAGACAGAAATTCTCCTTATTTTGGGGCAAAACTCAGAAATCCCACTTAGTTTGGGGCAAAAATACCAGAAATTTGCTTTATTTTGGGGCAAAAATGCAGAAATTTCACTTATTTCAGAGTAAAAAGGCAGAAATTTTCCTTATTTTGGGGCAAAAACGCCAAAATTTCCCTTATTTTGGGGCAAAAATGCAGAAATTTCCCTTATTTTGAGGTAAAATGGCTGAAATTCCCCTTATTTGGAAGCAAAAATGCAGAAATTTCCCTTATTTTGGGGCAAAATTGCAGAAATTTCACTTATTTCAGGGTAATAAGTCAGAATTTTTTCTTTATTTTGGGGCAAAAAAGACAGAAATTCCCTTTGTTTTGAGGGAAAAAGACTGAAATTCCACTCATTTAGAGGCAAAAATGCAGAAATTCCCCTTAATTTGGAGCAAAAATGAAGAAATTTTTCTTTTTTATGGCAAAAATGTATGCATTCTTCTTATTTTCGGGCAAAATGGCAGAAATTCCTCGTATTTTGGAGCAAAATTGCAGAAATTCCCCTAATTGTGGGGCAAAAGCAGAAATTCCCTATATGTTGGGGCAAAAAGATAGAAATTCTCCTTAGTTTGGGGCAAAACTCAGAAATCCCACTTATTTTGAGGCAAAATTCCAGAAATTTCCCTAATTTTGGGGCAAAATTGCAGAAATTTCACTTATTTCCAAAAAAAGCAGAATCTTTCTTATTTTGGGGCAAAAAGGCAGAAATTTCTTTTATTTTGGTACAAAATTGCAGAAATTTTTCTTATTTTGGGGCAAAAAGGCAGAAATTTCCCATATTTTGGGGAAAAATGCAGAAATTCCCCTTATTTTGAGGTAAAAAGGCTGAAATTCCTTATATTTGGGGACAAAAATGCAGAAATTTCCCTTATTTTGGGGCGAAATTTCACTTATTTCAGAGTAATAAGTCAGAAATTTTCCTTATTTTGGGGAAAAAAAGACAGAAATTCTTTTTGTTTTGGGGGAAAAAGACAGAAATTCCACTTATTTAGAGGCAAAAATGCAGAAATTCCCCTTATTTTGGAGCAAAAATGAAGAAATTTCTCTTTTTTTATGGCAAACAGGTATGCATTCTTTTTATTTTCGGGCAAAAAAGCAGAAATTTCCCATATTTTTGAGCAAAATTGCAGAAATTCCCCTAATTGTGTGGCAAAAAGGCAGAAATTCCCTATATGTTGGGGCAAAAAGAAAGTAATTCTCCTTATTTTGGGGCAAAACTCAGAAATTTCGCTTATTCTTGGGCAAAATTGCAGAAAATTCACTTATTTCAGAAAAAAAAGCAGAAATTTTCTTATTTTGGGGCAAAAAGGCAGAAATTTCTCATATTTTGGGGCAAAAATGCAGAAATTCCCCTTATTTTGAGGTAAAAAGGCTGAAATTCCCATTATTTGGGGGAAAAGGCAGAAATTTTCCTTATTTTGGGGCAAAATTGCAGAAATTTCACTTACTTTAGGGTAATAAGTCAGAAATTTTCTTTATTTAGGGGCAAAAAGACAGAAATTCCCTTTGTTCTGGGGGAAAAAGACAGATATTCCACTTATTTAGAGGCAAAAATGCAGAAATTCCCCTTATTTTGGAGCAAAAATGAAGAAATTTCCCTTTTTTATGGCCAAAAGATATGCATTCTTCTTATTTTTGAGCAAAAAGGCAGAAATTCCTTGTATTTTGAAGCAAAATTGCAGAAATTCCCCCAATTGTGGGGCAAAAAGGCAGAAATTCCCTATATGTTGGGGCAAAAAGACAGAAATTCTCCTTATTTTGGGGCAAAACTCAGAAATTCCACTTATTTTGGGGCAAAATTGCAGAAATTTGACTTATTTTAGAGCAAAATTGCAGAAATTTCACTTATTTCTGAAAAAAAGCAGAAATTTTCTTATTTTGGGGCCAAAAGGCAGAAATTTCGTATATTTTGGTACAAAATTGCAGAAATTTTTCTTATTTTGGGGAAAAAAGGCAGAAATTTCCCATATTATGGGGCAAAAATGCAGAAATTCCCGTTATTTTGAGGTAAAAAGGCTGAAATTCCCCTTTTTTGGGTGCAAAAAGGCAGAAATTTCCATTATTTTGGGGAAAAATTGCAGAAATTTCAGTAATTTCAGGGTAATAATTCAGAAATTTTCCTTATTTGGGGCAAAAAAGACAGAAATTCCCTTTGTTTTGGGGGAAAGTCAGAAATTCGACTTATTTAGAGGCAAAAAAGCAGAAGTTCCCCTTATTTTGGAGCAAAAATGAAGAAATTTCCCTTTTTTATGGCAAAAAGCTATGCATTCTTCTTATTTTCGGGCAAAAAAGCAGAAATTACCCGTATTTTGGAGCAAAATTGCAGAAATTCCCCTAATTGTGGGGCAAAAAGGCAGAAATTCCCTATATGTTAGGGCAAAAAGATAGAAATTCTCCTTATTTTGGGGCAAAACTCAGAAATTCCACTTATTTTGGGGCAAAATTCCAAAAAGTTTCCTTATTTTGGGGTAAAATTGCAGAAAGTTGACTTATTTTGGGGCAAAATTGCTGAAATTTCACTTATTTCAGAGAAAAAAGGCAGAAATTTTCCTCATTTTGGGGCAAAAAGGCAGAAATTTCTTTTATTTTGGGGCAAAATTGCAGAAATTTCACTTACTTCAGGGTAATAAGTCAGAAATTTTCCTTATTTTGTGGCAAAAGAGACAGAAATTTTTTTTGGGGGGGGAAAAGACAGCAATTCCACTTATTTAGAGGCAAAAAAGCAGAAATTCCTTTTATTTTGAAACAAAAATGAAGAAATTTCCCTTTTTTATGGCAAAAAGGTATGCATTCTTCTTATTTTCGAGCAAAAAGGCAGAAATTCCTTGTATTTTGAAGCAAAATTGCAGAAATTCCCCCAATTGTGGGGCAAAAAGGCAGAAATTCCCTATATTTGGGCAAAAAGACAGAAATTCTTTTTATTTTGGGGCAAAACTCAGAAATTCCACTTATTTTGGGGCAAAATTCCAGAAATTTCTTTTATTTTGGGGCAAAATTGAAGAAATTTGACTTATTTCAGAAAAAAGCAGAAATTTTCTTATTTTAGGGCAAAAAGGCAGAAATTATTTTTTATTTTGGTACAAAATTGCAAAAATTTTTCTTATTTTGGGACAAAAAGGCAGAAATTTCCCATAGTTTGGGGCAAAAATGCAGAAATTCCCCCTATTTTGAGGTAAAAAGGCTGAAATTCCCCTTATTTGGGGTCAAAAAGGCAGAAATTTCCCTTATTTTGGGGCAAAATTGCAGAAATTTCACTTACTTCAGGATAATAAGTCAGAAATTTTCTTTATTTTGGCGCAAAAAAGACAGAAATTCCCTTTGTTTTGGGGGAATAAGACAGAAATTCCACATATTTAGAGGCAAAAAAGCAGAAATTCCTTTTATTTTGGAGCAAAAATGAAGAAATTTCTCTTTTTTATGGCAAAAAGGTATGCATTCTTTTTATTTTCGGGCAAAAAGGCAGAAATTCCTCATATTTTGGAGCAAAATTTCAGAAATTCCCCTAATTTTGGGGCAAAAAGGCAGAAATTTCCTATATGTTAGGGCAAAAAGACAGAAATTCTTTTTATTTTGGGGCAAAACTCAGAAATTCCACTTATTTTGGGGCAAAATTCCAGAAATTTCTCTTATTTTGGGGCAAAATTGCAAAAATTTCACTTATTTTGGGGAAAAATTTCAGAAATTTCACTTATTTCAGGGAAAGAAGGCAGAAATTTTTTTATTTTGGGGCAAAAAGGAAGAAATTCCTAATATGTTGTGGCAAAAATGCAGAAATTCTCCTTATTTTGTGGTAAAAAGTCTGAAATTCCCCTTATTTGGGGGCAAAAAGGCAGAAATTTCCCTTAATTTGGGGCAAAATTGCAGAAATTTCACTTATTTCAGGGTAATAAGTCAGAAATTTTCCTTATTTTGGAGCAAAAAAGACAGGAATCCCTTTGTTTTGTGGGAAAAAGACAGAAATTCCACTTATTTAGAGGCAGAAAAGCAGAAATTCCCCTTATTTTGGAGCAAAAATGAAGAAATTTCCCTTTTTTATGGCAAAAAGGTATGCATTCTTCTTATTTTCGGGGAAAAAGGCAGAAATTCCCCGTATTTTGGAGCAAAATTGCAGAAATTCCCCTAATTGTGGGGCAAAAAGGCAGAAATTCCCTATATGTTAGGGCAAAAAGACAGAAATTCTCCTTATTTTGGGGCAAAACTCAGAAATTCCACTTGTTTTGGTATAAAATTCCAGAAATTTCCATTATTTTGGGGCAAAATTGGAAAAATTTCAATTCTTTAAGGGAAAAAAGGCAGAAATTTTCCTCTTTTTGGGGCAAAAAGGCCGAAATTTCCCTTATTTTGGGGCAAAAATGCAGAAATTCCCCTTATTTTGTGGTAAAATGGCTGAAATTCCCCATATTTGGGGGCAAAAAGGCAGAAATTTCCCTTATTTTGGGGCAAAATTGCAGAAATTTCACTTATTTCAGGGTAATAAGTCAGAAATTTTTCTTATTTTGGGGCAAAAAAGACAGAAATTCCCTTTGTTTTGGGAAAAAAAGACAGAAATTCCACTTATTTAGAGGCAAAAATGTAGAAATTCCCCTTATTTTGGAGCAAAAATGAGGAAATTTCCCTTTTTTATGGCAAAAAGGTATGCATTCTTCTTATTTTCGGGCAAAAAAAGCAGAAATTCCTCGTATTTTGGAGCAAAATTGCAGAAATTCCCCTAATTGTGGGGCAAAAAGGCAGAAATTTCCTATATGTTAGGGCAAAAAGACAGAAATTCTCCTTATTTTGGGGCAAAACACAGAAATCCTACTTATTTTGGGGCAAAATTCCAGAAATTTCCCTTATTTTGGGGCAAAAATTCAGAAATTTCACTTATTTCAGGGTAAAAATGCAGAAATTTTCTTTATTTTGGGGCAAAAATGCCAAAATTTCCCTTATTTTGGGGCAAAAATGCAGAAATTTCCCTTATTTTGAGGTAAAATGGCTCAAATTCCCCTTATTTGGGGGCAAAAATGCAGAAATTTCCCTTATTTTGGGGCAAAATTGCAGAAATTTCACTTATTTCAGGGTAATAAGTCAGAATTTTTTCTTTATTTTGGGGCAAAAAAGACAGAAATTCCCTTTGTTTTGAGGGAAAAAGACAGAAATTCCACTTATTTAGAGGCAAAAATGCAGAAATTCCCCTTAATTTGGAGCAAAAATGAAGAAATTTCTCTTTTTTATGGCAAAAAAGGTATGCATTCTTCTTATTTTCGGGTAAAATGGCAGAAATTCCCCGTATTTTGAAGCAAAATTGCAGAAATTCCCCTAATTGTGGGGCAAAAAGGCAGAAATTCCCTATATGTTGGGGCAAAAAGATAGAAATTTCCTTTGTTTGGGGCAAAACTCAGAAATTCCACTTATTTTGGGGCAAAATTCCAGAAATTTCCCTAATTTTGGGGCAAAATTGCAGAAATTTGACTTATTGTGGGGCAAAATTGCAGAAATTTCACTTATTTCCAAAAAAAGCAGAATCTTTCTTATTTTGGGGCAAAAAGGCAGAAATTTCTTTTATTTTGGTACAAAATTGCAGAAATTTTTCTTATTTTGGGGCAAAAAGGCAGAAATTTCCCATATTTTGGAGCAAAAAGGCAGAAATTCCCCTTATTTTGAGGTAAAAAGGCTGAAATTCCTTTTATTTGGGGGCTAAAAGGCAGAAATTTCCCTTATTTTCGGGCAAAATTGCTAAAATTTCACTTATTTCAGGGTAATAAGTCAGAAATTTTCCTTATTTTGGGGCAAAAGAGACAGAAATTCCCTTTCTTTTGGGGGAAAAATACAGAAATTCCAATTATTTAGAGGCAAAAAAGCAGAAATTCCCCTTATTTTGGAGCAAAAATGAAGAAATTTCCATTTTAATGGCAAAAAGGTATGCATTCTTCTTATTTTCGGGCAAAAAGGCAGAAATTCACCGTATTTTGGAGCAAAATTGCAGAAATCCCCCTAATTGTCGGTCAAAAAAAACAGAAATTCCCTATATCTTGGGGCAAAAAGACAGAAATTCTCCTTATTTTGGGGCAAATCTCAGAAATTCCACTTATTTTGGGGCAAAATTCCAGAAATTTCACTTATTTTGGGGCAAAATTGCATAAATTTCAATTATTTTGGGGCAAAATTGCAGAAATTTCACTTATTTCAGGGAAAAAAGGCAGAAATTTCCCTTATTTTGGAGCAAAAAGGCAGAAATTTCTAATATTTTGTGGCAAAAATGCAGAAATTCCCCTTATTTTTAGGTAAAAAGGCTGAAATTCCCATTATTTGAAGGCCAAAAGGCAGAAATTTCCCTAATTTTCGTGCAAAATTGGAGAAATTTCACTTACTTCATGGTAATAAGTCAGAAATTTTCCTTATTTTGGGGCAAAAAAGACAGAACTTCCTTTTGTTTTGCGGGAAAAAGACAGAAATTCCACTTATTTAGAGGCAAAAATGCAGAAATTCCCTTTATTTTGGAGCAAAAATGAAGAAATTTTTCTTTTTTATGGCAAAAAGGTATGCATTCTTCTAATTTTCGGGCAAAAAGACAGAAATTCCCTGTATTTTGGAGCAAAATTGCAGAAATTCCCCTAATTGTGGGGCAAAAAGGCAGAAATTCCCTATATGTTGGGGCAAAAAAACAGAAATTCTCCTTATTTTGGGGCAAAACTCAGAAATTCCACTTATTTTGGGGCAAAATTCCAGAAATTTCCCTTATTTTGGGGCAAAATTGTAGAAATTTCACTTATTTTGGGGCAAAATTTCAGAAATTTCACTTATTTCAGGGAAAAAAACAGAAATTTTCTTATTTTGGGGCAAAAAGGCAGAAATTCCTAATATTTTGTGGCAAAAGTGCAGAAATTCCCTTTATTTTGATTAAAAAATCTGAAATTCACCTTATTTGGGGGCAAAAAGTCAAAAATTTCCCTTATTTTGGGGCAAAATTGCAGAAATTTCACTTATTTTAGGGTAATAAGTCAGAAATTTTCCTCATTTTGCGGCAAAATACAGAAATTCCCTTTGTTTTGGGGGAAAAAGACAGAAATTCCACTTATTTAGAGGCAAAAAAGCAGAAATTTCCCTTATTTTGGAGAAAAAATGAAGAAATTTCCCATTTTTATGGCAAAAAGGTATGCATTATTTTTATTTTCGAGCAAAAAGGCAGACATTCCTTGTATTTTGAAGCAAAATTGCAGAAATTCCCCCAATTGTGGGGCAAAAAGGCAGAAGTTCCCTATATTTGGGCAAAAAGACAGAAATTCTCCTTATTTTGGGGCAAAACTCAGAAATTCCACTTATTTTGGGGCAAAATTCCAGAAATTTCTCTTATTTGGGGGCAAAATTGAAGAAATTTGACTTATTTCAGAAAAAAGCAGAAATTTTCTTATTTTAGGGCAAAAAGGCAGAAATTATTTTTTATTTTGGTACAAAATTGCAAAAATTTTTCTTATTTTGGGACAAAAAGGCAGAAATTTACCATAGTTTGGGGCAAAAATGCAGAAATTCCCCTTATTTTGAGGTAAAAAGGCTGAAATTCCCCTTATTTAGGGGCAAAAAGGCAGAAATTTCCCTTATTTTGGGGCAAAATTGCAGAAATTTCACTTACTTCAGGGTAATAAGTCAGAAATTTTCCTTATTTTGGGGCAAAAGAGACAGAAATTCCCTTTGTTTTGGGGGAAAAAGACAGAAATTCCACTTATTTAGAGGCAAAAAAGCAGAAATTCCTTTTATTTTGGAGCAAAAATGAAGAAATTTCCCTTTTTTATGGCAAAAGGTATGCATTCTTCTCATTTCCGGCAAAAAAAAGAAATTCCCCGTATTTTGGAGCAAAATTGCAGAAATTCCCCTAATTGTGGGGCAAAAAGGCGGAAATTTCCTATATGTTGGGGCAAAAAGACAGAAATTCTCCTTATTTTGGGGCAAAACTCAGAAATTCCACTTATTTTGGGGCAAAATTGCAGAAATTTGACTTATTTTACAGCAAAATTGTAGAAATTTCACTTATTTCTGAAAAAAAGCAGAAATTCTCTTATTTTGGGGCCAAAAGGCAGAAATTTCATTTATTTTGGTACAAAATTGCAGATATTTTTCTTATTTTGGGGCAAAAAGGCAGAAATTTCCCATATTATGGGGCAAAAATGCAGAAATTCCCGTTATTTTGAGGTAAAAAGGCTGAAATTCCCCTTCTTTGGGTGCAAAAAGGCAGAAATTTCCATTATTTTGGGGAAAAATTGCAGAAATTTCAGTAATTTCAGGGTAATAAGTCAGAAATTTTCCTTATTTTGGGGCAAAAAAGACAGAAATTCTTTTGGTTTTGGGGGAAAAAGACAGAAATTCCACTTATTTAAGGGCAAAAAAGCAGAAATTCCCCTTATTTTGGAGCAAAAATAAAGAAATTTCCCTTTTTTATGGCAAAAAGCTATGCATTCTTCTTATTTTCAGGCAAAAAAGCAGAAATTACCCGTATTTTGGAGCAAAATTGCAGAAATTCCCCTAATTGTGGGGCAAAAAGGCAGAAATTCCCTATATGTTAAGGCAAAAAGACAGAAATTCTCCTTATTTTGGGGCAAAACTCAGAAATTCCACTTATTTTGGGGCAAAATTCCAGAAATTTCCCTTATTTTGGGGCAAAATTGCAGAAATTTCACTTATTTTGGGGCAAAATTTCAGAAATTTCACTTATTTCAGGGAAAAAAGGCAGAAATTTTTTTATTTTGGGGCAAAAAGGATGAAATTCCTAATATTTTGTGGCAAAAATTCAGAAATTCTCCTTATTTTGTGGTAAAAAGTCTGAAATTCCCCTTATTTGGGGGCAAAAAGACAGAAATTTCTCTTATTTTGGGGCAAAATTGCAGAAATTTCACTTATTTCAGGGTAATAAGTCAGATATTTTCCTTATTTTGGGGCAAAAAAGAGAGAAATTCTCTTTGTTTTGGGGGAAAAGGACAGAAATTTCACTTATTTAAAGGCAAAAAAGCAGAAATTCCCCTTATTTGGAGCAAAAATGAAGAAATTTCCCTTTTTTATGGCAAAAAGCGATGCATTCTTCTTATTTTCGGGAAAAAAGCAGAAATTCCCCGTATTTTGCAGCAAAATTGCAGAAATTCCCCTAATTGTGGGGCAAAAAGGCAGAAATTCCCTATATGTTGGAGCAAAAAAACAGAAATTCTCCTTATTTTGGGGTAAAACTCAGAAATTCCACTTATTTTGGTGCAAAATTGCAGAAATTTTACTTATTTCAGAAAAAAAGCAGAAATTTTCATATTTTGGGGCAAAAAGGTAGAAATTTCTTTTACTTTGGTACAAAATTGCAGAAATTTTTCTTATTTTGGGGCAATAAGGGAGAAATTTCCCATATTTTGGGGGAAAAATGCAGAAATTCCCCTTATTTTGAGGTAAAAAGGCTGAAATTCCCCTTATTTGGGGGCAAAAAGACAGAATTTTCCCTTATTTTGGGACAAAATTGCAGAAATTTCACTTATTTCAGGGAAATAAGTCAGAAATTTTCCTTATTTTGGGGCAAAAAAGACAGAAATTCCCTTTGTTTTGGGGGAAAAAGACAGAAATTCCACTTATTTAGAGGCAAAAAAGCAGAAATTCCCTTATTTTGGGGCAAAAATGAAGAAATTTCCCTTTTTTGTGGCAAAAGGTATACATTCCCCTTATTTTGGGGCAAAATTCCAAAAATTTTCCTTATTTTGGGGCAAAATTGCAGAATCTTCACTTATTTTGGGGCAAAATTGCAGAAATTTCACTTATTTCAGAGAAAAAAAGGCAGAAATTTTCCTTATTTTGGGGCAAAAAGGCAGAAATTTTTTATATTTTGTAGCAAAAATGTAGAAATTCCTCTTATTTTGAGGTAAAAAGGCTGAAATTCCCCTTATTTTGGGGCAAAATTGCAGAAATTTCACTTATTTCAGGGAAATAAGTCAAAAATTTTCCTTATTTTGGGGCAAAAAAGACAGAAATTCCCTTTGTTTTGGGGGAAAAAGACAGAAATTCCACTTATTTAGAGGCAAAAAAGCAGAAATTCCCCTTATATTGGAGCAAAAATGAAGAAATTTCCCTTTTTTGTGGCAAAAGGTATACAATACCCTTATTTTGGGGCAAAATTCCAAAAATGTTCCTTATTTTGGGACAAAATTGCAGAAACTTCACTTATTTTGGGGCAAAATTGCAGAAATTTCACTTGTTTCAGAGAAAAAAAGGCAGAAATTTTCCTTATTTTGGGGCAAAAAGGCAGAAATTTTTTAAATTTTGTGGCAAAAATGCAGAAATTCCTCTTATTTTGAGGTAAAAAGGCTGAAATTCCACTTATTTTGGGGCAAAATTGCAGAAATTTCACTTATTTCAGGGTAATAAGTCAAAAATTTTCCTTATTTTGGGGCAAAAAAGACAGAAATTCCCTTTGTTTTGGGGGAAAAAAGTCAGAAATTCCACTTATTTAGAGGCAAAAACGCAGAAATTCCTTTTATTTTGGAGCAAAAATGAAGAAATTTCCCTTTTTTATGGCAAAAAGGTATGCATTCTTCTTATTTTTGGGCAAAAAGGCAGAAATTCCCCGTATTTTGGAGCAAAATTGCAGAAATTCCTCTAATTGTGGGGCAAAAAGGCAGAAATTCCCTCTATGTTGGGGCAAAAAGACAGAAATTCTTTTTATTTTGGGGCAAAACTAAGAAATTTCACTTATTCTGGGGCAAAATTCCAGAAATTTCCCTTATTTTGGGGCAAATTGCAGAAATTTGACGTATTTCAGAAAAAAAGCAGAAATTTTTTTATTTTGGAACAAAAAGGCAGAAATTTCTTTTATTTTGGTACAAAATTGCAGAAATTTTTCTTATTTTGGGGCACAAAGGCAGAAATTTCCCATATTTTGGGGAAAATGGAGAAATTCCTTTTATTTTGAGGTAAACAGGCTGAAATTCCCCTTATTTGGGGATAAAAATGCAGAAATTTCCCTTATTTTGGGGCGAAATTGCAGAAATTTCACTTATTTCAGGGTAATAAGTTAGAAATTTTTCTTATTTTGGGGCAAAAAAGACAGAAATTCCCTTTGTTTTGGGGGAAAAAGACAGAAATTCCACTTATTTAAAGGCAAAAAAGCAGAAATTCCCCTTATTTTGGAGCAAAAATGAAGAAATTTTCCTTTTCTATGGCAAACAGGTATGCATTCTTTTTATTTTCGGGCAAAAAAGCAGAAATTTCCCATATTTTTGAGCAAAATTGCAGAAATTCCCCTAATTGTGGGACAAAAAGGCAGAAATTCCCTATATGTTGGGGCAAAAAGACAGAAATTCTACTTATTTTGGGGCAAAACTCAGAAATTTCACTTATTCTTGGGCAAAATTGCAGAAAATTCACTTATTTCAGAAAAAAAAGCAGAAATTTTCTTATTTTGGGGCAAAAAGGCAGAAATTTCATATATTTTGGTACAAAATTGCAGAAATTTTTCTTATTTTGGGGCAAAAAGGCAGAAATTTCTCATATTTTGAGACAAAAATGCAGAAATTCCCCTTATTTTGAGGTAAAAAGGCTGAAATTCCCATTATTTGGGGGCAAAAGGCAGAAATTTCCATTATTTTGGGGCAAAATTGCAGAAATTTCACTTACTTTAGGGTAATAAGTCAGAAATTTTCTTTATTTTGGGGCAAAAAGACAGAAATTCTCTTTGTTTTGGAGGAAAAAGACAGATATTCCACTTATTTAGAGGCAAAAATGCAGAAATTCCCCTTATTTTGGAGCAAAAATGAAGAAATTTCCCTTTTTTTATGGCAAAAAGGTATGCATTCTTTTTATTTTCGAGCAAAAAGGCAGAAATTCCTTGTATTTTGAAGCAAAATTGCAGAAATTCCCCCAATTGTGGGGCAAAAAAGGCAGAAATTCCCTATATTTGGGCAAAAAGACAGAAATTCTCCTTATTTTGGGGCAAAACTCAGAAATTCCACTTATTTTGGGGCAAAATTCCAGAAATTTCTCTTATTTTGGGGCAAAATTGAAGAAATTTGACTTATTTCACAAAAAAGCAGAAATTTTCTTATTTTAGGGCAAAAAGGCAGAAATTATTTTTTATTTTGGTACAAAATTGCAAAAATTTTTCTTATTTTGGGACAAAAAGGCAGAAATTTCCCATAGTTTGGGGCAAAAATGCAGAAATTCCCCTTATTTTGAGGTAAAAAGGCTGAAATTCCCCTTATTTGGGGGCAAAAAGGCAGAAATTTTCCTTATTTTGGGGCAAAATTGCAGAAATTTCACTTACTTCAGGGTAATAATTCAGAAATTTTTCTTATTTTCGGGCAAAAGAGACAGAAATTCCCTTTGTTTTGGGGGAAAAAGACAGAAATTCCACTTATTTAGAGGCAAAAAAGCAGAAATTCCTTTTATTTTGGAGCAAAATTGCAGAAATTCCCCTAATTGTGGGGCAAAAAGGCGGAAATTTCCTATATGTTGGGGCAAAAAGACAGAAATTCTTCTTATTTTGGGGCAAAACTCAGAAATTCCACTTATTTTGGGGCAAAATTGCAGAAATTTGACTTATTTTAGAGCAAAATTGCAGAAATTTCACTTATTTCTGAAAAAAAGCAGAAATTCTCTTATTTTGGGGCCAAAAGGCAGAAATTTCGTTTATTTTGGTACAAAATTGCAGATATTTTTCTTATTTTGGGGAAAAAAGGCAGAAATTTCCCATATTATGGGGCAAAAATGCAGAAATTCCCATTATTTTGAGGTAAAAAGGCTGAAATTCCCCTTTTTTTGGTGCAAAAATGCAGAAATTTCCATTATTTTGGGGAAAAATTGCAGAAATTTCAGTAATTTCAGGGTAATAAGTCAGAAATTTTCCTTATTTTGGGGCAAAAAAGACAGAAATTCTCTTTTTTTGGGGGGAAAAAGACAGAAATTCCACTTATTTAATAGCAACAAAGCAGATATTCCCCTTATTTGGAGCAAAAATGAAGAAATTTCCCTTTTTTATGGCAAAAAGCTATGCATTCTTCTTATTTTCGGGCTAAAAAGCAGAAATTACCCGTATTTTGGAGCAAAATTGCAGAAATTCCCCTAATTGTGGGGCAAAAAGGCAGAAATTCCCTATATGTTAGGGCAAAAAGACAGAAATTCTCTTTATTTTGGGGCAAAACTCAGAAATTCCACTTATTTTGGGGCAAAATTCCAGAAATTTCCCTTATTTTGGGGCAAAATTGCAGAAATTTCACTTATTTTGGGGCAAAATTTCAGAAATTTCACTTATTTCAGGGAAAAAAGGCAGAAATTTTTTTATTTTGGGGCAAAAAGGATGAAATTCCTAAATTTGTGGAAAAAATGCAGAAATTCTCCTTATTTTGTGGTAAAAAGTCTGAAATTCCACTTATTTGGGGGCAAAAATGCAGAAATTCCCCTTATTTTGGGGCAAAATTGCAGAAATTTCACTTATTTCAGGGTAATAAGTCAGAATTTTTTCTTTATTTTGGGGCAAAAAAGAAAGAAATTCCCTTTGTTTTGAGTGAAAAAGACAGAAATTCCACTTATTTAGAGGCAAAAATGCAGAAATTCCCTTTAATTTGGAGCAAAAATGAAGTAATTTCTCTTTTTTATGGCAAAAAGGTATGCATTCTTCTTATTTTCGGGCAAAGAGGCAGAAATTCCCCGTATTTTGGAGCAAAATTGCAGAAATTCCCCTAATTGTGGGGCAAAAAGGCAGAAATTCCCTATATGTTGGGGCAAAAAGATAGAAATTCTCCTTAGTTTGGGGCAAAACTGAGAAATTCCACTTATTTTGGGGCAAAATTCCAGAAATTTCCCTAATTTTAGGGCAAAATTGCAGAAATTTGACTTATTTTGGGGCAAAATTTCAAAAATTTCACTTATTTCCAAAAAAAGCAGAATCTTTCTTATTTTGGGGCAAAAAGGCAGAAATTTCTTTTATTTTGGTACAAAATTGCAGAAATTTTTCTTATTTTGGGGCAAAAAGGCAGAAATTTCCCATATTTTGGAGCAAAAAGGCAGAAATTCCCCTTATTTTGAGGTAAAAAGGCTGAAATTCCTTTTATTTGGGGGCTAAAAGGCAGAAATTTCCCTTATTTTCGGGCAAAATTGCTAAAATTTCACTTATTTCAGGGTAATAAGTCAGAAATTTTCCTTATTTTGGGGCAAAAGAGACAGAAATTCCCTTTGTTTTGGGGGAAAAATACAGAAATTCCAATTATTTAGAGGCAAAAAAGCAGAAATTCCCCTTATTTTGGAGCAAAAATGAAGAAATTTCCATTTTTATGGCAAAAAGGTATGCATTCTTCTTATTTCGGGCAAAAAGGCAGAAATTCACCGTATTTTGGAGCAAAATTGCCGAAATCCTCCTAATTGTCGGTCAAAAAAACAGAAATTCCCTATATCTTGGGGCAAAAAGACAGAAATTCTCCTTATTTTGGGACAAATCTCAGAAATTCCACTTATTTTGGGGCAAAATTCCAGAAATTTCACTTTTTTGGGGCAAAATTGCATAAATTTCAATTATTTTGGGGCAAAATTGCAGAAATTTCACTTATTTCAGGGAAAAAAGGCAGAAATTTTCCTTATTTTGGGGCAAAAAGGCAGAAATTCCTAATATTTTGTGGCAAAAATGCAGAAATTCCCCTTATTTTGAGGTAAAAAGGCTGAAATTCCCATTATTTGGGGGCAAAAAGGCAGAAATTTCCCTAATTTTCGTGCATAATTGCAGAAATTTCACTTACTTCATGGTAATAAGTCAGAAATTTTCCTTATTTTGGGGCAAAAAAGACAGAACTTCCTTTTGTTTTGCGGGAAAAAGACAGAAATTCCACTTATTTAGAGGCAAAAATGCAGAAATTCCCTTTATTTTGGATCAAAAATGAAGAAATTTTTCTTTTTTATGGCAAAAAGGTATGCATTATTCTAATTATCGGGCAAAAAGACAGAAATTCCCTGTATTTTGGAGCAAAATTTCAGAAATTCCCCTAATTGTGGGGCCAAAATTCAGAAATTCCCTATATCTTGGGGCAAAAAGACAGAAATTCTCCTTATTTTGGGGCAAAACTCAGAAATTCCACTTATTTTGGGGCAAAATTCCAGAAATTTCCCTTATTTTGGGGCAAAATTGTAGAAATTTCACTTATTTTGGGGCAAAATTGCAGAAATTTCACTTATTTCAGGGAAAAAAAACAGAAATTTTCTTATTTTGGGGCAAAAAGGCAGAAATTCCTAATATTTTGTGGCAAAAGTGCAGAAATTCCCTTTATTTTGAGGTAAAAAATCTGAAATTCACCTTATTTGGGGGCAAAAAGTCAAAAATTTCCCTTATTTTGGGGCAAAATTGCAGAAATTTCACATATTTTAGGGTAATAAGTCAGAAATTTTCCTTATTTTGAGGCAAAAAAGACAGGAATTCCCTTTGTCTAGGGGAAAAAAGAGAGAAATTCCACTTATTTAGAGGCAAAAAAGCAAAAATTTCCCTTATTTTGGAGAAAAAATGAAGAAATTTCCCTTTTTTATGGCAAAAAGGTATGCATTCTTTTTATTTTCGGGCAAAAAGGCAGAAATTCCCCATATTTTGGAGCAAAATTGCAGAAATTCCCCTAATTGTGGGGCAAAAAGGCAGAAATTCCACGTGTTTTGGAGCAAAATTCCAGAAATTTTCATTATTTTGTGGCAAAATTGGAAAAATTTCACTTATTTAAGGGAAAAAAGGCAGAAATTTTTCTTATTTTGGGGCAAAAAGGCCGAAATTTCCCTTATTTGGGGGCAAAAATGCAGAAATTCCCCTTATTTTGTGGTAAAATGGCTGAAAATCCCTATATTGGGGGGCAAAAAGGCAGAAATTTCCCTTATTTTGGGGCAAAATTGCAGAAATTTCACTTATTTCAGGGTAATAAGTCAGAAATTTTTCTTATTTTCGGGCAAAAAAGACAGAAATTCTTTTTGTTTTGGGGGAAAAAGACAGAATTTCCACTTATTTAGAGTCAAAAATGCAGAAATTCCCCTTATTTTGGAGCAAAAATGAAATTTCCCTTTTTTATGGCAAAAAGGTATGCATTCTTCTTATTTTCGGGCAAAAAGGCAGAAATTCCTCGTATTTTGGAGCAAAATTGCAGAAATTCCTTTAATTGTGGGGCAAAAAGGCAGAAATTTCCTATATCTTAGGGCAAAAAGACAGAAATTCTCCTTATTTTGGGGCAAAACTCAGAAATCCCACTTATTTAGGTCAAAATTCCTGAAATTTCCCTTATTTTTGGGCCAAAATGCAGAAATTTCACTTTTTTCAGGGTAAAAACGCAGAAATTTTCCTTATTTGGGGCAAAAACGCCAAAATTTTTCTTATTTTGAGGCAAAAATTCAGAAATTCCTTTTATTTTGAGGTAAAATGGCTGAAATTTCCCTTATTTGGGGGCAAAAAAGCAGAAATTTCCTTTATTTTGGGGCAAAATTGCAGAAATTTCACTTATTTCAGGGTAATAAGTCAAAATTTTTTCTTTATTTTGGGGCAAATAAGACAGAAATTCCCTTTGTTTTGGGGGAAAAAGACAAAAATTCCACTTATTTAGAGGCAAAAATGCAGAAATTCCCCTTATTTTGGAGCAAAAATGAAGAAATTTCCCTTTTTTATGGCAAAAAGGTATGCATTCTTCTTATTTTCGGGCAAAAAGGCAGAAATTCCCCATATTTTGGAGCGAAATTGCATATATTCCCCTAATTGTGGGGCAAAAAGGCAGAAATTCCCTATATGTTGGGGCAAAAAGATAGAAATTCTCCTTATTTTGGAACAAAATTCAGAAATTCCACTTATTTTGGGCAAAATTCCAGAAATTTCCCTTATTTTAGGGCAAAATTGCAGAAATTTTACTTATTTTCGGGCAAAATTGCAGAAATTTCACTTATTTCAAAAAAAAGCAAAAATTTTCTTATTTTGGGGAAAAAAGGCAGAAATTTCTTTTATTTTGGTACAAAATTGCAGAAATTTTTCTTATTTTCGGGCAAAAAGGCAGAAATTTCTCATATTTTGGGGCAAAAATGCAGAAATTCCCCTTATTTTGAGGTAAAAAGGCTGAAATTCCCATTATTTGGGGGCAAAAGGCAGAAATTTCCCTTATTTCGGGCAAAATTGCAGAAATTTCACTTACTTCATGGTAATAAGTCAGAAATTTTCCTTATTTTGGGGCAAAAAGACAGAAATTCCCTTTGTTTTGGGGGAAAAAGACAGATATTTCACTTATTTAGAGGCAAAAAGGCAGAAATTCCCTTTATTTTGGAGCAAAAATGAAGAAATTTCCCTTTTTTATGGCAAAAAGGTATGCATTCCTCTTATTTTCGGGCAAAAAGGCAGAAATTCCTCTTATTTTAGAGCAAAATTGCAGAAATTCCCGTAATTGTGTGGCAAAAAGGCAGAAAATCTCTATATGTTGAAGCAAAAAGACAGAAATTTTTTTTATTTTGGGACAAAACTCAGAAATTCCACTTATTTTGGGGCAAAATTGCAGAAATTTGACTTATTTTAGAGCAAAATTGCAGAAATTTCACTTATTTCTGAAAAAAAGCAGAAATTCTCTTATTTTGGGGCAAAAAGGCAGAAATTTCTTTTATTTTGGTACAAATTGCAAAAATTATTCTTATTTTAGGGCAAAAAGGCAGAATTTTCATATATTTTGGGGCAAAAATGCAGAAATCCCCCTTATTTTGAGGTAAAAAGGTTAAAATTTCCCTTATTTGGGGGCAAAAAGACAGAAATTTCTCTTATTTTGGGGCAAAATTGCAGAAATTTCACTTATTTCAAGGTAATAAGTCAGATATTTTCCTTATTTTGGGGCAAAAAAGAGAGAAATTCCCCTTGTTTTGGGAAAAAAAGACAGAAATTCCACTTATTTAGAGGCAAAAAAGCAGAAATTCCCCTTATTTGGAGCAAAAATGAAGAAATTTCCCTTTTTTATGGCAAAAAGCTATGCATTCTTCTTATTTTCTGGCAAAAAAGCAGAAATTCTCCGTATTTTGCAGAAAAATTGCAGAAATTCCCCTAATTGTGGGGCAAAAAGGCAGAAATTCCCTATATGTTGGAGCAAAAAAACAGAAATTCTCCTTATTTTGGGGCAAAACTCAGAAATTCCACTTATTTTGGTGCTAAATTGCAGAAATTTCACTTATTTCAGAAAAAAAGCAGAAATTTTCTTATTTTGGGGCAAAAAGGTAGAAATTTCTTTTACTTTGGTACAAAATTGCACAAATTTTTCTTATTTTGGGGCAATAACGGAGAAATTTCCCATATTTTGGGGGAAAAATGCAGAAATTCCCCTTATTTTGAGGTAAAAAGGCTGAAATTCCCCTTATTTGGGGGCAAAAAGACAGAAATTTCCCTTTTTTGGGGGCAAAATTGCAGAAATTTAACTTATTTTAGGGAAATAAGTCAGAAATTTTCCTTATTTTGGGGCAAAAAAGACAGAAATTCCCTTTGTTTTGGGACAAAAAGACAGAAATTCCACTTATTTAGAGGCAAAAAGCAGAAATTCCCCTTATATTGGAGCAAAAATGAAGAAATTTCCCTTTTTTGTGGCAAAAGGTATACATTCCCCTTATTTTGGAGCAAAATTTTAAAAATTTTCCTTATTTTGGGGCAAAATTGCAGAAACTTCACTTATTTTGGGGCAAAATTGCAGAAATTTCACTTATTTCAGAGAAAAAAGGCAGAAATTTTCCTTATTTTAGGGCAAAAAGGCAGAAATTTTTTATATTTTGTGGCAAAAATGCAGAAATTCCTCTTATTTTGAGGTAAAAAGGCTGAAATTCCCCTTATTTGGGGGCAAAAAGGCAGAAATTTCCCTTATTTTGGGGCAAAATTGCAGAAATTTCACTTATTTCAGGGTAATAAGTCAGAAATTTTCCTTATTTTGGGGCAAAAAAGACAGAAATTCCCTTTGTTTTGGGGGAAAAAGTCAGAAATTCCACTTATTTAGAGGCAAAAAAGCAGAAATTCCCCTTATTTTGGAGCAAAAATGAAGAAATTTCCCCTTTTTATGGCAAAAAGGTATGCATTCTTCTTATTTTCGGGCAAAAAGGCAGAAATTCCCCGTATTTTGGAGCAAAATTGCAGAAATTCCTCTAATTGTTGGGCAAAAAGGCAGAAATTCCCTCTATGTTGGGGCAAAAAGACAGAAATTCTTTTTATTTTGGGGCAAAACTAAGAAATTTCACTTATTCTGGGGCAAAATTCCAGAAATTTCCCTTATTTTGGGGCAAAATTGCAGAAATTTGACTTATTTCAGAAAAAAAGCAGAATTTTTTTTATTTTGGAACAAAAAGGCAGAAATTTCTTTTATTTTGGTACAAAATTGCAGAAATTTTTCTTATTTTGGGGCACAAAGGTAGAAATTTCCCATATTTTGGAGAAAATTCCAGAAATTCCCCTTATTTTGAGGTAAAAAGGCTGAAATTCCCCTTATTTGTGGACAAAAATGCAGAAATTTCCCTTATTTTGGGGCGAAATTGCAAAAATATCACTTATTTTAGGGTAATAAGTTAGAAATTTTCCTTATTTTGGGGCAAAAAAGACAGAAATTCCCTTTGTTTTGGGGGAAAAAGACAGAAATTCCACTTATTTAGAGGCAAAAAAGCAGAAATTTCCCTTATTTTGGAGCAAAAATGAAGAAATTTCTTTTTATGGCAAACAGGTATGCATTCTTTTTATTTTTGGGCAAAAAAGCAGAAATTTCCTATACTTTTGAGCAAAATTGCAGAAATACACCTAATTGTGGGGCAAAAGGCAGAAATTCCCTATATGTTGGGGCAAAAAGACAGAAATTCTACTTATTTTGGGGCAAAACTCAGAAATTTCACTTATTCTTTGGCAAAATTGCAGAAAATTCACTTATTTCAGAAAAAAGCAGAAATTTTCTTCTTTTGGGGTAAAAAGGCAGATATTTCTTTTATTTTGGTACAAAATTGCAAAAATTTTTCTCATTTTGGGGCAAAAAGGCAGAAATTTCTAATATTTTAAGGCAAAAATGCAGAAATTCCCCTTATTTTGAGGTAAAAAGGCTGAAATTCCCATTATTTGGGGCAAAAGGCAGAAATTTCCCTTATTTTGGGGCAAAATTGCAGAAATTTCACTTACTTTAGGGTAATAAGTCAAAAATTTTCTTTATTTTGGTGCAAAAAGACAGAAATTCTTTTGGTTTTGGGGGAAAAAGACAGATATTCCACTTATTTAGAGGCAAAAATGCAGGAATTCACCTTATTTTGGAGCAAAAATGAAGAAATTTTTTTTTTATGGCAAAAAGTTATGCATTCTTCTTATTTTCGAGCAAAAAGGCAGAAATTCCTTGTATTTTGAAGCAAAATTGCAGAAATTCCCCCAATTGTGGGGCAAAAAGGCAGAAATTCCCTATATTTGGGCAAAAAGACAGAAATTCTCCTTATTTTGGGGCAAAACTCAGAAATTCCACTTATTTTGGGGCAAAATTCCAGAAATTTCTCTTATTTGGGGGCAAAATTGAAGAAATTTGACTTATTTCAGAAAAAAGCAGAAATTTTCTTATTTTAGGGCAAAAAGGCAGAAATTATTTTTTATTTTGGTACAAAATTGCAAAAATTTTTCATATTTTGGGACAAAAAGGCAGAAATTTCCCATAGTTTGAGGCAAAAATGCAGAAATTCCCCTTATTTTGAGGTAAAAAGGCTGAAATTCCCCTTATTTGGGGGCAAAAAGGCAGAAATTTCCCTTATTTTGGGGCAAAATTGCAGAAATTTCACTTACTTCAGGGCAATAAGTCAGAAATATTCCTTATTTTGGGGCAAAAGAGACAGAAATTCCCTTTGTTTTGGGGGAAAAAGACAGAAATTCCACATATTTAGAGGCAAAAAAGCAGAAATTCCTTTTATTTTGGAGCAAAAATTAAGAAATTTCCCTTTTTTATGGCAAAAAAGTATGCATTCTTCTTATTTTCCGGCAAAAAGGAAGAAATTCCCCGTATTTTGGAGCAAAATTGCAGAAATTAACCCTAATTGTGGTGCAAAAAGGCAGAAATTCCCTATATGTTGGGGCAAAAAGACAGAAATTCTCCTTATTTTGGGGCAAAACTCAGAAACTCCACTTATTTTGGGGCAAAATTGCAGAAATTTGACTTATTTTAGAGCAAAATTGCAGAAATTTTACTTATTTCTGAAAAAAAGCAGAAATTCTCTTATTTTGGGGCCAAAAGGCAGAAATTTCATTTATTTTGGTACAAAATTGCAGAAATATTTCTTATTTTTGGGCAAAAAGGCAGAAATTTCCCATATTATGGGGAAAAAATGCAGAAATTCCCGTTATTTTGAGGTAAAAAGGCTGAAATTCCCCTTTTTTGGGTGCAAAAATGCAGAAATTTCCATTATTTTGGGGAAAAGTTGCAGAAATTTCAGTAATTTCAGGGTAATAAGTCAGAAATTTTCCTTATCTTGGGGCAAAAAGACAGAAATTCCCTTTGTTTTGGGGGAAAAAGTCAGAAATTCCACTTATTTAGAGGCAAAAAAGCAGAAATTCCCCTTATTTTGGAGCAAAAATGAAGAAATTTCCCTTTTTTATGGCAAAAAGCTATGCATTCTTCTTATTTTCGGGCAAAAAAGCAGAAATTACCCGTATTTTGGAGCAAAATTGCAGAAATTCCTTTAATTGTGGGGCAAAAAGGCAGAAATTCCCTATATGTTAGGGCAAAAAGACAAAAATTCTCTTTATTTTGGGGCAAAACTCAGAAATTCCACTTATTTTGGGGCATAATTCCAAAAATTTTCCTTATTTTGGGGCAAAATTGCAGAAAGTTGACTTATTTTGGGGAAAAATTGCAGAAATTTCACTTATTTCAGGGATAAAAAGGCAAAAATTTTTTTCATTTTGGGGCAAAAAGGCAGAAATTTTTTATATTTTGTGGCAAAAATGCAGAAATTCCTCTTATTTTGAGGTAAAAAGTCTGAAATTCTCCTTATTTGGGGGCAAAAAGGCAGAAATTTCCCTTATTTTGGGGCAAAATTGCAGAAATTTCACTTATTTCAGGGTAATAAGTCAGAAATTTTTCTTATTTTGGGGAAATAAAGACAGAAATTCCCTTTGTTTTGGGGGAAAAAGACAGAAATTCCACTTATTTAGAGGCAAAATGCAGAAATTCCCCTTATTTTGGAGCAAAAATGAAGAAATTTCCCTTTTTTATGGCAAAAAGGTATGCATTCTTCTTATTTTCGGGCAAAAAGGCAGAAATTCCTCGTATTTTGGAGCAAAATTGCAGAAAATCTCCTAATTGTGGGGCAAAAAGGCAGAAATTTCCAATATGTTAGGGCAAAAAGATAGAAATTTTCCTTATTTTGGGGCAAAACTCAGAAATTCCACTTATTTTGGGGCAAAATTCCAGAAATTTCCCTTATTTTGGGGCAAAATTGCAGAAATTTCACTTATTTTGGGGCAAAATTTCAGAAATTTCACTTATTTCAGGGAAAGAAGGCAGAAATTTTTTTATTTTGGGGCAAAAAGGAAGAAATTCCTAATATTTTGTGACAAAAATGCAGAAATTCTCCTTATTTTGTGGTAAAAAGTCTGAAATTCCCCTTATTTGGGGGCAAAAAGGCAGAAATTTCCCTTAATTTGGGGCAAAATTGCAGAAATTTCACTTATTTCAGGGTAATAAGTCAGAAATTTTCCTTATTTTGGAGCAAAAAAGACAGGAATCCCTTTGTTTTGTGGGAAAAAGACAGAAATTCCACTCATTTAGAGGCAGAAAAGCAGAAATTCCCCTTATTTTGGAGCAAAAATGAAGAAATTTCCCTTTTTTATGGCAAAAAGGTATGCATTCTTCTTATTTTCGACAAAAAGGCAGAAGTTCCCCGTATTTTGGAGCAAAATTGCAGAAATTCCCCTAATTGTGGGGCAAAAAGGCAGAAATTCCCTATATGTTTGGGCAAAAAGACAGAAATTCTCCTTATTTTGGGGCAAAACTCAGAAATTCCACTTGTTTTGGGATAAAATTCCAGAAATTTCCATTATTTTGGGGCAAATTGAAAAATTTCAATTCTTTCAGGGAAAAAAGGCAGAAATTTTCCTCTTTTTGGGGCAAAAAGGCCGAAATTTCCCTTATTTTGGGGCAAAAATGCAGAAATTCCCGTTATTTTGTGGTAAAATGGCTGAAATTCCCCATATTTGGGGGCAAAAAGGCAGAAATTTCCCTTATTTTGGGGCAAAATTGCAGAAATTTCACTTATTTCAGGGTAATAAGTCAGAAATTTTTCTTATTTTGGGGCAAAAAAGACAGAAATTCCTTTTGTTTTGGGGGAAAAAGACAGAAATTCCACTTATTTAGAGGCAAAAATGCAGAAATTCCCCTTATTTTGGAGCAAAAATGAAGAAATTTCCTTTTTTTATGGCCAAAAGGTATGCATTCTTCTTATTTTCGGGCAAAAAAAGCAGAAATTCCTCGTATTTTGGAGCAAAATTGCAGAAATTCCCCTAATTGTGCGGCAAAAAGGCAGAAATTTCCTATATGTTAGGGCAAAAAGACAGAAATTCTCCTTATTTTGGGGCAAAACTCAGAAATCCCACTTATTTTGGGGCAAAATTCCAGAAATTTCCCTTATTTTGGGGCAAAAATGCAGAAATTTCACTTATTTCAGGGTAAAAAGGCAGAAATTTTCCTTATTTTGGGGCAAAAACGCCAAAATTTCCCTTATTTTGGGGCAAAAATGCAGAAATTTCCCTTATTTTGAGGTAAAATGGCTGAAATTCCCCTTATTTGAGGGCAAAAATGCAGAAATTTCCCTTATTTTGGGGCAAAATTGCAGAAATTTCACTCATTTCAGGGTAATAAGTCAGAATTTTTTATTTATTTTGGGGCAAAAAAGACAGAAATTATCTTTGTTTTGAGGGAAAAAGACAGAAATTCCACTTATTTAGAGGCAAAAATGCAGAAATTTTCCTTAATTTGGAGCCAAAATGAAGAAATTTCTCTTTTTTATGGCAAAAAGGTATGCATTCTTCTTATTTTCGGGCAAAATGGCAGAAATTCCCCGTATTTTGGAGCAAAATTGCAGAAATTCCTCTAATTGTGGGGCAAAAAGGGAGAAATATCCTATATGTTGGGGCAAAAAGATAGAAATTCTCCTTAGTTTGGGGCAAAACTCATAAATTCCACTTATTTTGGGGCAAAATTCCAGCAATTTCCCTAATTTTAGGGCAAAATTGCAGAAATTTGACTTATTTTGGGGCAAAATTGCAGAAATTTTACTTATTTCCAAAAAAAGCAGAATCTTTCTTATTTTGGGTCAAAAAGGCAGAAATTTCTTTTATTTTGGTACAAAATTGCAGAAATTTTTCTTATTTTGGGGCAAAAAGGCAGAAATTTCCAATATTTTGGAGCAAAAAGGCAGAAATTCCCCTTATTTTGAGGTAAAAAGGCTGAAATTCCTTTTATTTGGGGGCTAAAAGGCAGAAATTTCCCTTATTTTCGGGCAAAATTGCTAAAATTTCACTTATTTCAGGGTAATAAGTCAGAAATTTTCCTTATTCTGGGGCAAAAGAGACAGAAATTCCCTTTCTTTTGGGGGAAAAATACAGAAATTCCAATTATTTAGAGGCAAAAAAGCAGAAATTCCCCTTATTTTGGAGCAAAAATGAAGAAATTTCCATTTTTATGGCAAAAAGGTATGCATTCTTCTTATTTTCGGGCAAAAAGGCAGAAATTCACCGTATTTTGGAGCAAAATTGCAGAAATCCCCCTAATTTTCGGTCAAAAAAACGAAAAATTCCCTATATCTTGGGGCAAAAAGACAGAAATTCTCCTTATTTTGGGGCAAATCTCAGAAATTCCACTTATTTTGGGGCAAAATTCCCGAAATTTCACTTATTATGGGGCAAAATTGCATAAATTTCAATTATTTTGGGGTAAAATTGCAGAAATTTCACTTATTTTAGGGAAAAAAGGGAGAAATTTTCCTTATTTTGCGGCAAAAAGGCAGAAATTCCTAATATTTTGTGGCAAAAATGCAGAAATTCCCCTTATTTTTAGGTAAAAAGGCTGAAATACCCATTATTTGGGGGCAAAAAAGCAGAAATTTCCCTAATTTTCGTGCAAAATTGCAGAAATTTCACTTAATTCAGGGTAATAAGTCAGAAATTTTCCTTATTTTGGGGCAAAAAAGACAGAACTTCCTTTTGTTTTGCGGGAAAAAGACAGAAATTCCACTTATTTAGAGGCATAAAAGCAGAAATTCCCTTTATTTTGGTGCAAAAATGAAGAAATTTCCCTTTTTTATGGCAAGAAGGTATGCATTCTTCTAATTTTCGGGCAAAAAGACAGAAATTCCCTGTATTTTGGAGCAAAATTGCAGAAATTCCCCTAATTGTGGGGCAAAAAGGCAGAAATTCCCTATATGTTGGGGCAAAAAGACAGAAATTCTCTTTATTTTGGGGCAAAACTCAGAAATTCCACTTATTTTGGGGCAAAATTCCAGAAATTTCCTTTATTTTGGGGCAAAATTCTAGAAACTTCACTTATTTTGGGGCAAAATTTCAGAAATTTCACTTATTTCAGGGAAAAAAAAAACAGAAATTTTCTTATTTTGGGGCAAAAAAAGATAAATTCCTAATATTTTGTGGCAAAAGTGCAGAAATTCCCTTTATTTTGAGGTAAAAAATCCGAAATTCACCTTATTTGAGGGCAAAAAGTCAAAAATTTCCCTTATTTTGGTGCAAAATTGCAGAAATTTCACTTATTTTAGGGTAATAAGTCAGAAATTTTCCTTATTTTGCGGCAAAAAAAAAAGGAATTCCCTTTGTTTTGGGGGAAAAAGACAGAAATTTCACTTATTTAGAGGCAAAAAAGCAGAAATTCCCCTTATTTTGGAGAAAAAATGAAAAAATTTCCCTTTTTTATGGCAAAAAGGTATGCATTTTTTTTATTTTCGGGCAAAAAGGCAGAAATTCCCCGTATTTTGGAGCAAAATTGCAGAAATTCCCCTAATTGTGGGGCAAAAAGGCAGCAA
Organism: Micromys minutus; assembly: GCF_963924665.1. Taxonomy (NCBI): domain Eukaryota; kingdom Metazoa; phylum Chordata; class Mammalia; order Rodentia; family Muridae; genus Micromys; species Micromys minutus. The sequence goes on along the minus strand of NW_027667250.1, from coordinate 840,995 downwards.
TTCCACGTGTTTTGGGGCAAAATTCCAGAAATTTTCATTATTTTGGGGCAAAATTGGAAAAATTTCACTTATTTATGAGAAAAAACACAGAAATTTTTCTTATTTTGGGGCAAAAAGGCCGAAATTTTTTTTATTTGGGGGCAAAAATGCAGAAATTCCCCTTATTTTGTGGTAAAATGGCTGAAATTCTTCATATTTGGGGGCAAAAAGGCAGAAATTTCCCTTATTTTGGGGCAAAATTGCAGAAATTTCACTTATTTCAGGGTAATAAGTCAGAAATTTTTCTTATTTTGGGGCAAAAAAGGCAGAAATTCCCTTTGTTTTGGGGGAAAAAGACAGAAATTCTACTTATTTAGAGTCAAAAATGCAGAAATTCCCTTTATTTTGGAGCAAAAATGAAATTTCCCTTTTTTATTGCAAAAAGGTATGCATTCTTCTTATTTTCGGGCAAAAAGGCAGAAATTCCTCGTATTTTGGAGCAATATTGCAGAAATTCCTTTAATTGTGGGGCAAAAAGGCAGAAATTTCCTATATCTTAGCGCAAAAAGACAGAAATTCTCCTTATTTTGGGGCAAAACGCAGAAATCCCACTTATTTAAGACAAAATTCCTGAAATTTCCCTTATTTTTGGGCCAAAATGCAGAAATTTCACTTATTTCAGGGTAAAAACGCAGAAATTTTTCTTATTTGGAGCAAAAACGCCAAAATTTCCCTTATTTTGGGGCAAAAATTCAGAAATTCCTTTTATTTTGAGGTAAAATGGCTGAAATTCCCCTTATTTGGGGGCAAAAATGCAGAAATTTCCCTTATTTTGGGGCAAAAAGGCAGAAATTTCACTTATTTCAGGGTAATAAGTCAAAATTTTTTCTTTATTTTGGGGCAAATAAGACAGAAATTCCCTTTGTTTTGGGGGAAAAAGACAGAAATTCCACTTATTTAGAGGCAAAAATGCAGAAATTCCCCTTATTTTGGAGCAAAAATGAAGAAATTTCCCTTTTTTATGGCAAAAAGGTATGCATTCTTCTTATTTTCGGGCAAAAATGTAGAAATTCCCCGTATTTTGGAGAAAAATTCTAGAAATTCCCCTAATTGTGGGGCAAAAAGGCAAAAATTCCCTATATGTGTGGCAAAAAGACAGAAATTCTCCTTATTTTGGGGCAAAATTCAGAAAGTCCACTTATTTTAGGGCAAAATTCCAGAAATTTCTCTTATTTTGGGGCAAAATTGCAGAAATTTCACTTATTTCAGGGTAATAAGACAGAAATTATCTTTATTTTGGGGCAAAAAATCCCAGAAATTCCCTTTGTTTTGGGGGAAAAAGACAGAAATTCCACTTATTTAGAAGTAAAAAAGCAGAAATTCCCTTTATTTTGGAGCAAAATTTCAGAAATTCCCCTAATTGTGGGTCAAAAAGGCAGAAATTCCCTATATGTTGGGGCAAAAAGACAGAAATTCTCATTATTTTGGGGCAAATCTCAGAAATTCCACTTATTTTGGGGCAAAATTCCAGAAATTTCACTTATTTTGGGGCAAAATTGCAGAAATTTCACTTATTTTGTGGCAAAATTGCAGAAATTTCACTTATTTCAGAGAAAAAAGGTAGAAATTTTCCATATTTTGGGGCAAAAAGTTAGAAATTCCTAATATTTTGTGGCAAACATGCAGAAATTCCTTTTATTTTGAGGTAAAAAGGCTGAAATTCCCCTTATTTGGGGGCAAAAAGGCAGAAATTTCCCTTATTTTGGAACAAAATTGCATAAATTTCACTTACTTCAGGGTAATAAGTCAGAATTTTTCTTTTTTTGGGGCAAAAAAGACAGAAATTCCCTTTGTTTTGGGGAAAAAGGCAAAAATTCCACTTATTTAGAGGCAAATACAGAAATTCCCCTTATTTTGGAGCAAAAATGAAGAAATTTCCCTTTTTTATGGCAAAAAGGTATGCATTCTTCTTATTTTCGGGCAAAAAGGCAGAAATTCCCTGTATTTTGGAGCAAAATTGCAGATATTCCCTTAAATGTGGGGCAAAAAGGCAGAAATTCCCTATATGTTGGGGCAAAAAGACAGAAATTCTCCTTATTTTGGGACAAAACTCAAAAATTCCACTTATTTTGGGGCAAAATTCCAGAAATTTCTCTTATTTTGGGGCAAAATTGCAGAAATTTCACTTATTTCAAAAAAAAGCAGAATCTTTCTTATTTTGGGGCAAAAAGGCAGAAATTTCGTTTATTTTGGTACAAAATTGCAGAAATTTTTCTTATTTGGGGCAAAAAGGCAGAAATTTCCCATATTTTGGAGCAAAAAGGCAGAAATTCCCGTTATTTTGAGGTAAAAAGGCTGAAATTCCTTTTATTTGGGGGCAAAAAGGCAGAAATTTCACTTATTTTGGGGCAAAATTGCAGAAATTTCACTTATTTCAGGGTTATAAATCAGAAATTTTTCTTATTTTGGGACAAAAAAGACAGAAATTCCCTTTGTTTTGGGGGAAAAAGACAGAAATTCCACTTATTTAGAGGCAAAAAAGCAGAAATTCCCCTTATTTTGGAGCAAAAATGAAGAAATTTCCCTTTTTTATGGCAAAAAGTTATGCATTCTTCCTATTTTTTGGCAAAAAGGCAGAAATTCCTCGTATTTTGGAGCAAAATTGCAGAAATTCTTTTAATTGTGGGGCAAAAAGGCAGAAATTTCCTATATCTTAGGGCAAAAAGACAGAAATTCTCCTTATTTTGGGGCAAAACTCAGAAATCCCACTTATTTAGGTCAAAATTCCTGAAATTTCCCTTATTTTTGGGCCAAAATGCAGAAATTTCACTTATTTCAGGGTAAAAACGCAGAAATTTTCCTTATTTGGGGCAAAAACGCCAAAATTTTCCTTATTTTGGGGCAAAAATTCAGAAATTCCCCTTATTTTGAGGTAAAATGGCTGAAATTCCCCTTATTTGGGGGCAAAAATGCAGAAATTTCCCTTATATTGGGGCAAAATTGCAGAAATTTCACTTATTTCAGGATAATAAGTCAAAATTTTTTCTTTATTTTGGGGCAAATAAGACAGAAATTCCCTTTGTTTTGGGGGAAAAAGACAGAAATTCCACTTATTTAGAGGCAAAAATGCAGAAATTCCCCTTATTTTGGAGCAAAAATGAAGAAATTTCCCTTTTTTATGGCAAAAAGGTATGCATTCTTCTTATTTTCGGGCAAAAAGGTAGAAATTCCCCGTATTTTGGAGAAAAATTCTAGAAATTCCCCTAATTGTGGGGCAAAAAGGCAAAAATTCCCTATATGTGTGGCAAAAAGACAGAAATTCTCCTTATTTTGGGGCAAAATTCAGAAAGTCCACTTATTTTAGGGCAAAATTCCAGAAATTTCTCTTATTTTGGGGCAAAATTGCAGAAATTTCACTTATTTCAGGGTAATAAGACAGAAATTATCTTTATTTTGGGGCAAAAAATCCCAGAAATTCCCTTTGTTTTGGGGGAAAAAGACAGAAATTCCACTTATTTAGAAGTAAAAAAGCAGAAATTCCCTTTATTTTGGAGCAAAATTTCAGAAATTCCCCTAATTGTGGGTCAAAAAGGCAGAAATTCCCTATATGTTGGGGCAAAAAGACAGAAATTCTCATTATTTTGGGGCAAATCTCAGAAATTCCACTTATTTTGGGGCAAAATTCCAGAAATTTCACTTATTTTGGGGCAAAATTGCAGAAATTTCACTTATTTTGTGGCAAAATTGCAGAAATTTCACTTATTTCAGAGAAAAAAGGTAGAAATTTTCCATATTTTGGGGCAAAAAGTTAGAAATTCCTAATATTTTGTGGCAAAAATGCAGAAATTCCTTTTATTTTGAGGTAAAAAGGCTGAAATTCCCCTTATTTGGGGGCAAAAAGGCAGAAATTTCCCTTATTTTGGAACAAAATTGCATAAATTTCACTTACTTCAGGGTAATAAGTCAGAATTTTTCTTTTTTTGGGGCAAAAAAGACAGAAATTCCCTTTGTTTTGGGGAAAAAGGCAAAAATTCCACTTATTTAGAGGCAAAAACAGAAATTCCCCTTATTTTGGAGCAAAAATGAAGAAATTTCCCTTTTTTATGGCAAAAAGGTATGCATTCTTCTTATTTTCGGGCAAAAAGGCAGAAATTCCCTGTATTTTGGAGCAAAATTGCAGATATTCCCTTAAATGTGGGGCAAAAAGGCAGAAATTCCCTATATGTTGGGGCAAAAAGACAGAAATTCTCCTTATTTTGGGACAAAACTCAAAAATTCCACTTATTTTGGGGCAAAATTCCAGAAATTTCCCTTATTTTGGGGCAAAATTGCAGAAATTTCACTTATTTTGGGGCAAAATTGCAGAAATTTCACTTATTTCAAAAAAAAGCAGAATCTTTCTTATTTTGGGGCAAAAAGGCAGAAATTTCGTTTATTTTGGTACAAAATTGCAGAAATTTTTCTTATTTGGGGCAAAAAGGCAGAAATTTCCCATATTTTGGAGCAAAAAGGCAGAAATTCCCGTTATTTTGAGGTAAAAAGGCTGAAATTCCTTTTATTTGGGGGCAAAAAGGCAGAAATTTCCCTTATTTTGGGGCAAAATTGCAGAAATTTCACTTATTTCAGGGTTATAAATCAGAAATTTTTCTTATTTTGGGACAAAAAAGACAGAAATTCCCTTTGTTTTGGGGGAAAAAGACAGAAATTCCACTTATTTAGAGGCAAAAAAGCAGAAATTCCCCTTATTTTGGAGCAAAAATGAAGAAATTTCCCTTTTTTATGGCAAAAAGGTATGCATTCTTCCTATTTTTTGGCAAAAAGGCAGAAATTCCTCGTATTTTGGAGCAAAATTGCAGAAATTCTTTTAATTGTGGGGCAAAAAGGCAGAAATTTCCTATATCTTAGGGCAAAAAGACAGAAATTCTCCTTATTTTGGGGCAAAACTCAGAAATCCCACTTATTTAGGTCAAAATTCCTGAAATTTCCCTTATTTTTGGGCCAAAATGCAGAAATTTCACTTATTTCAGGGTAAAAACGCAGAAATTTTCCTTATTTGGGGCAAAAACGCCAAAATTTTCCTTATTTTGGGGCAAAAATTCAGAAATTCCCCTTATTTTGAGGTAAAATGGCTGAAATTCCCCTTATTTGGGGGCAAAAATGCAGAAATTTCCCTTATATTGGGGCAAAATTGCAGAAATTTCACTTATTTCAGGATAATAAGTCAAAATTTTTTCTTTATTTTGGGGCAAATAAGACAGAAATTCCCTTTGTTTTGGGGGAAAAAGACAGAAATTCCACTTATTTAGAGGCAAAAATGCAGAAATTCCCCTTATTTTGGAGCAAAAATGAAGAAATTTCCCTTTTTTATGGCAAAAAGGTATGCATTCTTCTTATTTTCGGGCAAAAAGGTAGAAATTCCCCGTATTTTGGAGAAAAATTCTAGAAATTCCCCTAATTGTGGGGCAAAAAGGCAAAAATTCCCTATATGTGTGGCAAAAAGACAGAAATTCTCCTTATTTTGGGGCAAAATTCAGAAAGTCCACTTATTTTAGGGCAAAATTCCAGAAATTTCTCTTATTTTGGGGCAAAATTGCAGAAATTTCACTTATTTCAGGGTAATAAGACAGAAATTATCTTTATTTTGGGGCAAAAAATCCCAGAAATTCCCTTTGTTTTGGGGGAAAAAGACAGAAATTCCACTTATTTAGAAGTAAAAAAGCAGAAATTCCCTTTATTTTGGAGCAAAATTTCAGAAATTCCCCTAATTGTGGGTCAAAAAGGCAGAAATTCCCTATATGTTGGGGCAAAAAGACAGAAATTCTCATTATTTTGGGGCAAATCTCAGAAATTCCACTTATTTTGGGGCAAAATTCCAGAAATTTCACTTATTTTGGGGCAAAATTGCAGAAATTTCACTTATTTTGTGGCAAAATTGCAGAAATTTCACTTATTTCAGAGAAAAAAGGTAGAAATTTTCCATATTTTGGGGCAAAAAGTTAGAAATTCCTAATATTTTGTGGCAAACATGCAGAAATTCCTTTTATTTTGAGGTAAAAAGGCTGAAATTCCCCTTATTTGGGGGCAAAAAGGCAGAAATTTCCCTTATTTTGGAACAAAATTGCATAAATTTCACTTACTTCAGGGTAATAAGTCAGAATTTTTCTTTTTTTGGGGCAAAAAAGACAGAAATTCCCTTTGTTTTGGGGAAAAAGGCAAAAATTCCACTTATTTAGAGGCAAATACAGAAATTCCCCTTATTTTGGAGCAAAAATGAAGAAATTTCCCTTTTTTATGGCAAAAAGGTATGCATTCTTCTTATTTTCGGGCAAAAAGGCAGAAATTCCCTGTATTTTGGAGCAAAATTGCAGATATTCCCTTAAATGTGGGGCAAAAAGGCAGAAATTCCCTATATGTTGGGGCAAAAAGACAGAAATTCTCCTTATTTTGGGACAAAACTCAAAAATTCCACTTATTTTGGGGCAAAATTCCAGAAATTTCTCTTATTTTGGGGCAAAATTGCAGAAATTTCACTTATTTCAAAAAAAAGCAGAATCTTTCTTATTTTGGGGCAAAAAGGCAGAAATTTCGTTTATTTTGGTACAAAATTGCAGAAATTTTTCTTATTTGGGGCAAAAAGGCAGAAATTTCCCATATTTTGGAGCAAAAAGGCAGAAATTCCCGTTATTTTGAGGTAAAAAGGCTGAAATTCCTTTTATTTGGGGGCAAAAAGGCAGAAATTTCACTTATTTTGGGGCAAAATTGCAGAAATTTCACTTATTTCAGGGTTATAAATCAGAAATTTTTCTTATTTTGGGACAAAAAAGACAGAAATTCCCTTTGTTTTGGGGGAAAAAGACAGAAATTCCACTTATTTAGAGGCAAAAAAGCAGAAATTCCCCTTATTTTGGAGCAAAAATGAAGAAATTTCCCTTTTTTATGGCAAAAAGTTATGCATTCTTCCTATTTTTTGGCAAAAAGGCAGAAATTCCTCGTATTTTGGAGCAAAATTGCAGAAATTCTTTTAATTGTGGGGCAAAAAGGCAGAAATTTCCTATATCTTAGGGCAAAAAGACAGAAATTCTCCTTATTTTGGGGCAAAACTCAGAAATCCCACTTATTTAGGTCAAAATTCCTGAAATTTCCCTTATTTTTGGGCCAAAATGCAGAAATTTCACTTATTTCAGGGTAAAAACGCAGAAATTTTCCTTATTTGGGGCAAAAACGCCAAAATTTTCCTTATTTTGGGGCAAAAATTCAGAAATTCCCCTTATTTTGAGGTAAAATGGCTGAAATTCCCCTTATTTGGGGGCAAAAATGCAGAAATTTCCCTTATATTGGGGCAAAATTGCAGAAATTTCACTTATTTCAGGATAATAAGTCAAAATTTTTTCTTTATTTTGGGGCAAATAAGACAGAAATTCCCTTTGTTTTGGGGGAAAAAGACAGAAATTCCACTTATTTAGAGGCAAAAATGCAGAAATTCCCCTTATTTTGGAGCAAAAATGAAGAAATTTCCCTTTTTTATGGCAAAAAGGTATGCATTCTTCTTATTTTCGGGCAAAAAGGTAGAAATTCCCCGTATTTTGGAGAAAAATTCTAGAAATTCCCCTAATTGTGGGGCAAAAAGGCAAAAATTCCCTATATGTGTGGCAAAAAGACAGAAATTCTCCTTATTTTGGGGCAAAATTCAGAAAGTCCACTTATTTTAGGGCAAAATTCCAGAAATTTCTCTTATTTTGGGGCAAAATTGCAGAAATTTCACTTATTTCAGGGTAATAAGACAGAAATTATCTTTATTTTGGGGCAAAAAATCCCAGAAATTCCCTTTGTTTTGGGGGAAAAAGACAGAAATTCCACTTATTTAGAAGTAAAAAAGCAGAAATTCCCTTTATTTTGGAGCAAAATTTCAGAAATTCCCCTAATTGTGGGTCAAAAAGGCAGAAATTCCCTATATGTTGGGGCAAAAAGACAGAAATTCTCATTATTTTGGGGCAAATCTCAGAAATTCCACTTATTTTGGGGCAAAATTCCAGAAATTTCACTTATTTTGGGGCAAAATTGCAGAAATTTCACTTATTTTGTGGCAAAATTGCAGAAATTTCACTTATTTCAGAGAAAAAAGGTAGAAATTTTCCATATTTTGGGGCAAAAAGTTAGAAATTCCTAATATTTTGTGGCAAAAATGCAGAAATTCCTTTTATTTTGAGGTAAAAAGGCTGAAATTCCCCTTATTTGGGGGCAAAAAGGCAGAAATTTCCCTTATTTTGGAACAAAATTGCATAAATTTCACTTACTTCAGGGTAATAAGTCAGAATTTTTCTTTTTTTGGGGCAAAAAAGACAGAAATTCCCTTTGTTTTGGGGAAAAAGGCAAAAATTCCACTTATTTAGAGGCAAAAACAGAAATTCCCCTTATTTTGGAGCAAAAATGAAGAAATTTCCCTTTTTTATGGCAAAAAGGTATGCATTCTTCTTATTTTCGGGCAAAAAGGCAGAAATTCCCTGTATTTTGGAGCAAAATTGCAGATATTCCCTTAAATGTGGGGCAAAAAGGCAGAAATTCCCTATATGTTGGGGCAAAAAGACAGAAATTCTCCTTATTTTGGGACAAAACTCAAAAATTCCACTTATTTTGGGGCAAAATTCCAGAAATTTCCCTTATTTTGGGGCAAAATTGCAGAAATTTCACTTATTTTGGGGCAAAATTGCAGAAATTTCACTTATTTCAAAAAAAAGCAGAATCTTTCTTATTTTGGGGCAAAAAGGCAGAAATTTCGTTTATTTTGGTACAAAATTGCAGAAATTTTTCTTATTTGGGGCAAAAAGGCAGAAATTTCCCATATTTTGGAGCAAAAAGGCAGAAATTCCCGTTATTTTGAGGTAAAAAGGCTGAAATTCCTTTTATTTGGGGGCAAAAAGGCAGAAATTTCACTTATTTTGGGGCAAAATTGCAGAAATTTCACTTATTTCAGGGTTATAAATCAGAAATTTTTCTTATTTTGGGACAAAAAAGACAGAAATTCCCTTTGTTTTGGGGGAAAAAGACAGAAATTCCACTTATTTAGAGGCAAAAAAGCAGAAATTCCCCTTATTTTGGAGCAAAAATGAAGAAATTTCCCTTTTTTATGGCAAAAAGTTATGCATTCTTCCTATTTTTTGGCAAAAAGGCAGAAATTCCTCGTATTTTGGAGCAAAATTGCAGAAATTCTTTTAATTGTGGGGCAAAAAGGCAGAAATTTCCTATATCTTAGGGCAAAAAGACAGAAATTCTCCTTATTTTGGGGCAAAACTCAGAAATCCCACTTATTTAGGTCAAAATTCCTGAAATTTCCCTTATTTTTGGGCCAAAATGCAGAAATTTCACTTATTTCAGGGTAAAAACGCAGAAATTTTCCTTATTTGGGGCAAAAACGCCAAAATTTTCCTTATTTTGGGGCAAAAATTCAGAAATTCCCCTTATTTTGAGGTAAAATGGCTGAAATTCCCCTTATTTGGGGGCAAAAATGCAGAAATTTCCCTTATATTGGGGCAAAATTGCAGAAATTTCACTTATTTCAGGATAATAAGTCAAAATTTTTTCTTTATTTTGGGGCAAATAAGACAGAAATTCCCTTTGTTTTGGGGGAAAAAGACAGAAATTCCACTTATTTAGAGGCAAAAATGCAGAAATTCCCCTTATTTTGGAGCAAAAATGAAGAAATTTCCCTTTTTTATGGCAAAAAGGTATGCATTCTTCTTATTTTCGGGCAAAAAGGTAGAAATTCCCCGTATTTTGGAGAAAAATTCTAGAAATTCCCCTAATTGTGGGGCAAAAAGGCAAAAATTCCCTATATGTGTGGCAAAAAGACAGAAATTCTCCTTATTTTGGGGCAAAATTCAGAAAGTCCACTTATTTTAGGGCAAAATTCCAGAAATTTCTCTTATTTTGGGGCAAAATTGCAGAAATTTCACTTATTTCAGGGTAATAAGACAGAAATTATCTTTATTTTGGGGCAAAAAATCCCAGAAATTCCCTTTGTTTTGGGGGAAAAAGACAGAAATTCCACTTATTTAGAAGTAAAAAAGCAGAAATTCCCTTTATTTTGGAGCAAAATTTCAGAAATTCCCCTAATTGTGGGTCAAAAAGGCAGAAATTCCCTATATGTTGGGGCAAAAAGACAGAAATTCTCATTATTTTGGGGCAAATCTCAGAAATTCCACTTATTTTGGGGCAAAATTCCAGAAATTTCACTTATTTTGGGGCAAAATTGCAGAAATTTCACTTATTTTGTGGCAAAATTGCAGAAATTTCACTTATTTCAGAGAAAAAAGGTAGAAATTTTCCATATTTTGGGGCAAAAAGTTAGAAATTCCTAATATTTTGTGGCAAAAATGCAGAAATTCCTTTTATTTTGAGGTAAAAAGGCTGAAATTCCCCTTATTTGGGGGCAAAAAGGCAGAAATTTCCCTTATTTTGGAACAAAATTGCATAAATTTCACTTACTTCAGGGTAATAAGTCAGAATTTTTCTTTTTTTGGGGCAAAAAAGACAGAAATTCCCTTTGTTTTGGGGAAAAAGGCAAAAATTCCACTTATTTAGAGGCAAAAACAGAAATTCCCCTTATTTTGGAGCAAAAATGAAGAAATTTCCCTTTTTTATGGCAAAAAGGTATGCATTCTTCTTATTTTCGGGCAAAAAGGCAGAAATTCCCTGTATTTTGGAGCAAAATTGCAGATATTCCCTTAAATGTGGGGCAAAAAGGCAGAAATTCCCTATATGTTGGGGCAAAAAGACAGAAATTCTCCTTATTTTGGGACAAAACTCAAAAATTCCACTTATTTTGGGGCAAAATTCCAGAAATTTCCCTTATTTTGGGGCAAAATTGCAGAAATTTCACTTATTTTGGGGCAAAATTGCAGAAATTTCACTTATTTCAAAAAAAAGCAGAATCTTTCTTATTTTGGGGCAAAAAGGCAGAAATTTCGTTTATTTTGGTACAAAATTGCAGAAATTTTTCTTATTTGGGGCAAAAAGGCAGAAATTTCCCATATTTTGGAGCAAAAAGGCAGAAATTCCCGTTATTTTGAGGTAAAAAGGCTGAAATTCCTTTTATTTGGGGGCAAAAAGGCAGAAATTTCCCTTATTTTGGGGCAAAATTGCAGAAATTTCACTTATTTCAGGGTTATAAATCAGAAATTTTTCTTATTTTGGGACAAAAAAGACAGAAATTCCCTTTGTTTTGGGGGAAAAAGACAGAAATTCCACTTATTTAGAGGCAAAAAAGCAGAAATTCCCCTTATTTTGGAGCAAAAATGAAGAAATTTCCCTTTTTTATGGCAAAAAGGTATGCATTCTTCCTATTTTTTGGCAAAAAGGCAGAAATTCCTCGTATTTTGGAGCAAAATTGCAGAAATTCTTTTAATTGTGGGGCAAAAAGGCAGAAATTTCCTATATCTTAGGGCAAAAAGACAGAAATTCTCCTTATTTTGGGGCAAAACTCAGAAATCCCACTTATTTAGGTCAAAATTCCTGAAATTTCCCTTATTTTTGGGCCAAAATGCAGAAATTTCACTTATTTCAGGGTAAAAACGCAGAAATTTTCCTTATTTGGGGCAAAAACGCCAAAATTTTCCTTATTTTGGGGCAAAAATTCAGAAATTCCCCTTATTTTGAGGTAAAATGGCTGAAATTCCCCTTATTTGGGGGCAAAAATGCAGAAATTTCCCTTATATTGGGGCAAAATTGCAGAAATTTCACTTATTTCAGGATAATAAGTCAAAATTTTTTCTTTATTTTGGGGCAAATAAGACAGAAATTCCCTTTGTTTTGGGGGAAAAAGACAGAAATTCCACTTATTTAGAGGCAAAAATGCAGAAATTCCCCTTATTTTGGAGCAAAAATGAAGAAATTTCCCTTTTTTATGGCAAAAAGGTATGCATTCTTCTTATTTTCGGGCAAAAAGGTAGAAATTCCCCGTATTTTGGAGAAAAATTCTAGAAATTCCCCTAATTGTGGGGCAAAAAGGCAAAAATTCCCTATATGTGTGGCAAAAAGACAGAAATTCTCCTTATTTTGGGGCAAAATTCAGAAAGTCCACTTATTTTAGGGCAAAATTCCAGAAATTTCTCTTATTTTGGGGCAAAATTGCAGAAATTTCACTTATTTCAGGGTAATAAGACAGAAATTATCTTTATTTTGGGGCAAAAAATCCCAGAAATTCCCTTTGTTTTGGGGGAAAAAGACAGAAATTCCACTTATTTAGAAGTAAAAAAGCAGAAATTCCCTTTATTTTGGAGCAAAATTTCAGAAATTCCCCTAATTGTGGGTCAAAAAGGCAGAAATTCCCTATATGTTGGGGCAAAAAGACAGAAATTCTCATTATTTTGGGGCAAATCTCAGAAATTCCACTTATTTTGGGGCAAAATTCCAGAAATTTCACTTATTTTGGGGCAAAATTGCAGAAATTTCACTTATTTTGTGGCAAAATTGCAGAAATTTCACTTATTTCAGAGAAAAAAGGTAGAAATTTTCCATATTTTGGGGCAAAAAGTTAGAAATTCCTAATATTTTGTGGCAAAAATGCAGAAATTCCTTTTATTTTGAGGTAAAAAGGCTGAAATTCCCCTTATTTGGGGGCAAAAAGGCAGAAATTTCCCTTATTTTGGAACAAAATTGCATAAATTTCACTTACTTCAGGGTAATAAGTCAGAATTTTTCTTTTTTTGGGGCAAAAAAGACAGAAATTCCCTTTGTTTTGGGGAAAAGGGCAAAAATTCCACTTATTTAGAGGCAAAAACAGAAATTCCCCTTATTTTGGAGCAAAAATGAAGAAATTTCCCTTTTTTATGGCAAAAAGGTATGCATTCTTCTTATTTTCGGGCAAAAAGGCAGAAATTCCCTGTATTTTGGAGCAAAATTGCAGATATTCCCTTAAATGTGGGGCAAAAAGGCAGAAATTCCCTATATGTTGGGGCAAAAAGACAGAAATTCTCCTTATTTTGGGACAAAACTCAAAAATTCCACTTATTTTGGGGCAAAATTCCAGAAATTTCCCTTATTTTGGGGCAAAATTGCAGAAATTTCACTTATTTTGGGGCAAAATTGCAGAAATTTCACTTATTTCAAAAAAAAGCAGAATCTTTCTTATTTTGGGGCAAAAAGGCAGAAATTTCGTTTATTTTGGTACAAAATTGCAGAAATTTTTCTTATTTGGGGCAAAAAGGCAGAAATTTCCCATATTTTGGAGCAAAAAGGCAGAAATTCCCGTTATTTTGAGGTAAAAAGGCTGAAATTACTTTTATTTGGGGGCAAAAAGGCAGAAATTTCCCTTATTTTGGGGCAAAATTGCAGAAATTTCACTTATTTCAGGGTTATAAATCAGAAATTTTTCTTATTTTGGGACAAAAAAGACAGAAATTCCCTTTGTTTTGGGGGAAAAAGACAGAAATTCCACTTATTTAGAGGCAAAAAAGCAGAAATTCCCCTTATTTTGGAGCAAAAATGAAGAAATTTCCCTTTTTTATGGCAAAAAGGTATGCATTCTTCCTATTTTTTGGCAAAAAGGCAGAAATTCCTCGTATTTTGGAGCAAAATTGCAGAAATTCTTTTAATTGTGGGGCAAAAAGGCAGAAATTTCCTATATCTTAGGGCAAAAAGACAGAAATTCTCCTTATTTTGGGGCAAAACTCAGAAATCCCACTTATTTAGGTCAAAATTCCTGAAATTTCCCTTATTTTTGGGCCAAAATGCAGAAATTTCACTTATTTCAGGGTAAAAACGCAGAAATTTTCCTTATTTGGGGCAAAAACGCCAAAATTTTCCTTATTTTGGGGCAAAAATTCAGAAATTCCCCTTATTTTGAGGTAAAATGGCTGAAATTCCCCTTATTTGGGGGCAAAAATGCAGAAATTTCCCTTATATTGGGGCAAAATTGCAGAAATTTCACTTATTTCAGGATAATAAGTCAAAATTTTTTCTTTATTTTGGGGCAAATAAGACAGAAATTCCCTTTGTTTTGGGGGAAAAAGACAGAAATTCCACTTATTTAGAGGCAAAAATGCAGAAATTCCCCTTATTTTGGAGCAAAAATGAAGAAATTTCCCTTTTTTATGGCAAAAAGGTATGCATTCTTCTTATTTTCGGGCAAAAAGGTAGAAATTCCCCGTATTTTGGAGAAAAATTCTAGAAATTCCCCTAATTGTGGGGCAAAAAGGCAAAAATTCCCTATATGTGTGGCAAAAAGACAGAAATTCTCCTTATTTTGGGGCAAAATTCAGAAAGTCCACTTATTTTAGGGCAAAATTCCAGAAATTTCTCTTATTTTGGGGCAAAATTGCAGAAATTTCACTTATTTCAGGGTAATAAGACAGAAATTATCTTTATTTTGGGGCAAAAAATCCCAGAAATTCCCTTTGTTTTGGGGGAAAAAGACAGAAATTCCACTTATTTAGAAGTAAAAAAGCAGAAATTCCCTTTATTTTGGAGCAAAATTTCAGAAATTCCCCTAATTGTGGGTCAAAAAGGCAGAAATTCCCTATATGTTGGGGCAAAAAGACAGAAATTCTCATTATTTTGGGGCAAATCTCAGAAATTCCACTTATTTTGGGGCAAAATTCCAGAAATTTCACTTATTTTGGGGCAAAATTGCAGAAATTTCACTTATTTTGTGGCAAAATTGCAGAAATTTCACTTATTTCAGAGAAAAAAGGTAGAAATTTTCCATATTTTGGGGCAAAAAGTTAGAAATTCCTAATATTTTGTGGCAAACATGCAGAAATTCCTTTTATTTTGAGGTAAAAAGGCTGAAATTCCCCTTATTTGGGGGCAAAAAGGCAGAAATTTCCCTTATTTTGGAACAAAATTGCATAAATTTCACTTACTTCAGGGTAATAAGTCAGAATTTTTCTTTTTTTGGGGCAAAAAAGACAGAAATTCCCTTTGTTTTGGGGAAAAAGGCAAAAATTCCACTTATTTAGAGGCAAATACAGAAATTCCCCTTATTTTGGAGCAAAAATGAAGAAATTTCCCTTTTTTATGGCAAAAAGGTATGCATTCTTCTTATTTTCGGGCAAAAAGGCAGAAATTCCCTGTATTTTGGAGCAAAATTGCAGATATTCCCTTAAATGTGGGGCAAAAAGGCAGAAATTCCCTATATGTTGGGGCAAAAAGACAGAAATTCTCCTTATTTTGGGACAAAACTCAAAAATTCCACTTATTTTGGGGCAAAATTCCAGAAATTTCCCTTATTTTGGGGCAAAATTGCAGAAATTTCACTTATTTTGGGGCAAAATTGCAGAAATTTCACTTATTTCAAAAAAAAGCAGAATCTTTCTTATTTTGGGGCAAAAAGGCAGAAATTTCGTTTATTTTGGTACAAAATTGCAGAAATTTTTCTTATTTGGGGCAAAAAGGCAGAAATTTCCCATATTTTGGAGCAAAAAGGCAGAAATTCCCGTTATTTTGAGGTAAAAAGGCTGAAATTCCTTTTATTTGGGGGCAAAAAGGCAGAAATTTCACTTATTTTGGGGCAAAATTGCAGAAATTTCACTTATTTCAGGGTTATAAATCAGAAATTTTTCTTATTTTGGGACAAAAAAGACAGAAATTCCCTTTGTTTTGGGGGAAAAAGACAGAAATTCCACTTATTTAGAGGCAAAAAAGCAGAAATTCCCCTTATTTTGGAGCAAAAATGAAGAAATTTCCCTTTTTTATGGCAAAAAGGTATGCATTCTTCCTATTTTTTGGCAAAAAGGCAGAAATTCCTCGTATTTTGGAGCAAAATTGCAGAAATTCTTTTAATTGTGGGGCAAAAAGGCAGAAATTTCCTATATCTTAGGGCAAAAAGACAGAAATTCTCCTTATTTTGGGGCAAAACTCAGAAATCCCACTTATTTAGGTCAAAATTCCTGAAATTTCCCTTATTTTTGGGCCAAAATGCAGAAATTTCACTTATTTAAGGGTAAAAACGCAGAAATTTTCCTTATTTGGGGCAAAAACGCCAAAATTTTCCTTATTTTGGGGCAAAAATTCAGAAATTCCCCTTATTTTGAGGTAAAATGGCTGAAATTCCCCTTATTTGGGGGCAAAAATGCAGAAATTTCCCTTATATTGGGGCAAAATTGCAGAAATTTCACTTATTTCAGGATAATAAGTCAAAATTTTTTCTTTATTTTGGGGCAAATAAGACAGAAATTCCCTTTGTTTTGGGGGAAAAAGACAGAAATTCCACTTATTTAGAGGCAAAAATGCAGAAATTCCCCTTATTTTGGAGCAAAAATGAAGAAATTTCCCTTTTTTATGGCAAAAAGGTATGCATTCTTCTTATTTTCGGGCAAAAAGGTAGAAATTCCCCGTATTTTGGAGAAAAATTCTAGAAATTCCCCTAATTGTGGGGCAAAAAGGCAAAAATTCCCTATATGTGTGGCAAAAAGACAGAAATTCTCCTTATTTTGGGGCAAAATTCAGAAAGTCCACTTATTTTAGGGCAAAATTCCAGAAATTTCTCTTATTTTGGGGCAAAATTGCAGAAATTTCACTTATTTCAGGGTAATAAGACAGAAATTATCTTTATTTTGGGGCAAAAAATCCCAGAAATTCCCTTTGTTTTGGGGGAAAAAGACAGAAATTCCACTTATTTAGAAGTAAAAAAGCAGAAATTCCCTTTATTTTGGAGCAAAATTTCAGAAATTCCCCTAATTGTGGGTCAAAAAGGCAGAAATTCCCTATATGTTGGGGCAAAAAGACAGAAATTCTCATTATTTTGGGGCAAATCTCAGAAATTCCACTTATTTTGGGGCAAAATTCCAGAAATTTCACTTATTTTGGGGCAAAATTGCAGAAATTTCACTTATTTTGTGGCAAAATTGCAGAAATTTCACTTATTTCAGAGAAAAAAGGTAGAAATTTTCCATATTTTGGGGCAAAAAGTTAGAAATTCCTAATATTTTGTGGCAAAAATGCAGAAATTCCTTTTATTTTGAGGTAAAAAGGCTGAAATTCCCCTTATTTGGGGGCAAAAAGGCAGAAATTTCCCTTATTTTGGAACAAAATTGCATAAATTTCACTTACTTCAGGGTAATAAGTCAGAATTTTTCTTTTTTTGGGGCAAAAAAGACAGAAATTCCCTTTGTTTTGGGGAAAAAGGCAAAAATTCCACTTATTTAGAGGCAAAAACAGAAATTCCCCTTATTTTGGAGCAAAAATGAAGAAATTTCCCTTTTTTATGGCAAAAAGGTATGCATTCTTCTTATTTTCGGGCAAAAAGGCAGAAATTCCCTGTATTTTGGAGCAAAATTGCAGATATTCCCTTAAATGTGGGGCAAAAAGGCAGAAATTCCCTATATGTTGGGGCAAAAAGACAGAAATTCTCCTTATTTTGGGACAAAACTCAAAAATTCCACTTATTTTGGGGCAAAATTCCAGAAATTTCCCTTATTTTGGGGCAAAATTGCAGAAATTTCACTTATTTTGGGGCAAAATTGCAGAAATTTCACTTATTTCAAAAAAAAGCAGAATCTTTCTTATTTTGGGGCAAAAAGGCAGAAATTTCGTTTATTTTGGTACAAAATTGCAGAAATTTTTCTTATTTGGGGCAAAAAGGCAGAAATTTCCCATATTTTGGAGCAAAAAGGCAGAAATTCCCGTTATTTTGAGGTAAAAAGGCTGAAATTCCTTTTATTTGGGGGCAAAAAGGCAGAAATTTCACTTATTTTGGGGCAAAATTGCAGAAATTTCACTTATTTCAGGGTTATAAATCAGAAATTTTTCTTATTTTGGGACAAAAAAGACAGAAATTCCCTTTGTTTTGGGGGAAAAAGACAGAAATTCCACTTATTTAGAGGCAAAAAAGCAGAAATTCCCCTTATTTTGGAGCAAAAATGAAGAAATTTCCCTTTTTTATGGCAAAAAGTTATGCATTCTTCCTATTTTTTGGCAAAAAGGCAGAAATTCCTCGTATTTTGGAGCAAAATTGCAGAAATTCTTTTAATTGTGGGGCAAAAAGGCAGAAATTTCCTATATCTTAGGGCAAAAAGACAGAAATTCTCCTTATTTTGGGGCAAAACTCAGAAATCCCACTTATTTAGGTCAAAATTCCTGAAATTTCCCTTATTTTTGGGCCAAAATGCAGAAATTTCACTTATTTCAGGGTAAAAACGCAGAAATTTTCCTTATTTGGGGCAAAAACGCCAAAATTTTCCTTATTTTGGGGCAAAAATTCAGAAATTCCCCTTATTTTGAG
This sequence comes from Micromys minutus, assembly GCF_963924665.1. Lineage (NCBI taxonomy): Eukaryota > Metazoa > Chordata > Mammalia > Rodentia > Muridae > Micromys > Micromys minutus. The sequence goes on along the minus strand of NW_027667250.1, from coordinate 822,799 downwards.
GTAAAATGGCTGAAATTCCCCTTATTTGGGGGCAAAAATGCAGAAATTTCCCTTATATTGGGGCAAAATTGCAGAAATTTCACTTATTTCAGGATAATAAGTCAAAATTTTTTCTTTATTTTGGGGCAAATAAGACAGAAATTCCCTTTGTTTTGGGGGAAAAAGACAGAAATTCCACTTATTTAGAGGCAAAAATGCAGAAATTCCCCTTATTTTGGAGCAAAAATGAAGAAATTTCCCTTTTTTATGGCAAAAAGGTATGCATTCTTCTTATTTTCGGGCAAAAAGGTAGAAATTCCCCGTATTTTGGAGAAAAATTCTAGAAATTCCCCTAATTGTGGGGCAAAAAGGCAAAAATTCCCTATATGTGTGGCAAAAAGACAGAAATTCTCCTTATTTTGGGGCAAAATTCAGAAAGTCCACTTATTTTAGGGCAAAATTCCAGAAATTTCTCTTATTTTGGGGCAAAATTGCAGAAATTTCACTTATTTCAGGGTAATAAGACAGAAATTATCTTTATTTTGGGGCAAAAAATCCCAGAAATTCCCTTTGTTTTGGGGGAAAAAGACAGAAATTCCACTTATTTAGAAGTAAAAAAGCAGAAATTCCCTTTATTTTGGAGCAAAATTTCAGAAATTCCCCTAATTGTGGGTCAAAAAGGCAGAAATTCCCTATATGTTGGGGCAAAAAGACAGAAATTCTCATTATTTTGGGGCAAATCTCAGAAATTCCACTTATTTTGGGGCAAAATTCCAGAAATTTCACTTATTTTGGGGCAAAATTGCAGAAATTTCACTTATTTTGTGGCAAAATTGCAGAAATTTCACTTATTTCAGAGAAAAAAGGTAGAAATTTTCCATATTTTGGGGCAAAAAGTTAGAAATTCCTAATATTTTGTGGCAAAAATGCAGAAATTCCTTTTATTTTGAGGTAAAAAGGCTGAAATTCCCCTTATTTGGGGGCAAAAAGGCAGAAATTTCCCTTATTTTGGAACAAAATTGCATAAATTTCACTTACTTCAGGGTAATAAGTCAGAATTTTTCTTTTTTTGGGGCAAAAAAGACAGAAATTCCCTTTGTTTTGGGGAAAAAGGCAAAAATTCCACTTATTTAGAGGCAAAAACAGAAATTCCCCTTATTTTGGAGCAAAAATGAAGAAATTTCCCTTTTTTATGGCAAAAAGGTATGCATTCTTCTTATTTTCGGGCAAAAAGGCAGAAATTCCCTGTATTTTGGAGCAAAATTGCAGATATTCCCTTAAATGTGGGGCAAAAAGGCAGAAATTCCCTATATGTTGGGGCAAAAAGACAGAAATTCTCCTTATTTTGGGACAAAACTCAAAAATTCCACTTATTTTGGGGCAAAATTCCAGAAATTTCCCTTATTTTGGGGCAAAATTGCAGAAATTTCACTTATTTTGGGGCAAAATTGCAGAAATTTCACTTATTTCAAAAAAAAGCAGAATCTTTCTTATTTTGGGGCAAAAAGGCAGAAATTTCGTTTATTTTGGTACAAAATTGCAGAAATTTTTCTTATTTGGGGCAAAAAGGCAGAAATTTCCCATATTTTGGAGCAAAAAGGCAGAAATTCCCGTTATTTTGAGGTAAAAAGGCTGAAATTCCTTTTATTTGGGGGCAAAAAGGCAGAAATTTCCCTTATTTTGGGGCAAAATTGCAGAAATTTCACTTATTTCAGGGTTATAAATCAGAAATTTTTCTTATTTTGGGACAAAAAAGACAGAAATTCCCTTTGTTTTGGGGGAAAAAGACAGAAATTCCACTTATTTAGAGGCAAAAAAGCAGAAATTCCCCTTATTTTGGAGCAAAAATGAAGAAATTTCCCTTTTTTATGGCAAAAAGGTATGCATTCTTCCTATTTTTTGGCAAAAAGGCAGAAATTCCTCGTATTTTGGAGCAAAATTGCAGAAATTCTTTTAATTGTGGGGCAAAAAGGCAGAAATTTCCTATATCTTAGGGCAAAAAGACAGAAATTCTCCTTATTTTGGGGCAAAACTCAGAAATCCCACTTATTTAGGTCAAAATTCCTGAAATTTCCCTTATTTTTGGGCCAAAATGCAGAAATTTCACTTATTTCAGGGTAAAAACGCAGAAATTTTCCTTATTTGGGGCAAAAACGCCAAAATTTTCCTTATTTTGGGGCAAAAATTCAGAAATTCCCCTTATTTTGAGGTAAAATGGCTGAAATTCCCCTTATTTGGGGGCAAAAATGCAGAAATTTCCCTTATATTGGGGCAAAATTGCAGAAATTTCACTTATTTCAGGATAATAAGTCAAAATTTTTTCTTTATTTTGGGGCAAATAAGACAGAAATTCCCTTTGTTTTGGGGGAAAAAGACAGAAATTCCACTTATTTAGAGGCAAAAATGCAGAAATTCCCCTTATTTTGGAGCAAAAATGAAGAAATTTCCCTTTTTTATGGCAAAAAGGTATGCATTCTTCTTATTTTCGGGCAAAAAGGTAGAAATTCCCCGTATTTTGGAGAAAAATTCTAGAAATTCCCCTAATTGTGGGGCAAAAAGGCAAAAATTCCCTATATGTGTGGCAAAAAGACAGAAATTCTCCTTATTTTGGGGCAAAATTCAGAAAGTCCACTTATTTTAGGGCAAAATTCCAGAAATTTCTCTTATTTTGGGGCAAAATTGCAGAAATTTCACTTATTTCAGGGTAATAAGACAGAAATTATCTTTATTTTGGGGCAAAAAATCCCAGAAATTCCCTTTGTTTTGGGGGAAAAAGACAGAAATTCCACTTATTTAGAAGTAAAAAAGCAGAAATTCCCTTTATTTTGGAGCAAAATTTCAGAAATTCCCCTAATTGTGGGTCAAAAAGGCAGAAATTCCCTATATGTTGGGGCAAAAAGACAGAAATTCTCATTATTTTGGGGCAAATCTCAGAAATTCCACTTATTTTGGGGCAAAATTCCAGAAATTTCACTTATTTTGGGGCAAAATTGCAGAAATTTCACTTATTTTGTGGCAAAATTGCAGAAATTTCACTTATTTCAGAGAAAAAAGGTAGAAATTTTCCATATTTTGGGGCAAAAAGTTAGAAATTCCTAATATTTTGTGGCAAACATGCAGAAATTCCTTTTATTTTGAGGTAAAAAGGCTGAAATTCCCCTTATTTGGGGGCAAAAAGGCAGAAATTTCCCTTATTTTGGAACAAAATTGCATAAATTTCACTTACTTCAGGGTAATAAGTCAGAATTTTTCTTTTTTTGGGGCAAAAAAGACAGAAATTCCCTTTGTTTTGGGGAAAAAGGCAAAAATTCCACTTATTTAGAGGCAAAAACAGAAATTCCCCTTATTTTGGAGCAAAAATGAAGAAATTTCCCTTTTTTATGGCAAAAAGGTATGCATTCTTCTTATTTTCGGGCAAAAAGGCAGAAATTCCCTGTATTTTGGAGCAAAATTGCAGATATTCCCTTAAATGTGGGGCAAAAAGGCAGAAATTCCCTATATGTTGGGGCAAAAAGACAGAAATTCTCCTTATTTTGGGACAAAACTCAAAAATTCCACTTATTTTGGGGCAAAATTCCAGAAATTTCCCTTATTTTGGGGCAAAATTGCAGAAATTTCACTTATTTTGGGGCAAAATTGCAGAAATTTCACTTATTTCAAAAAAAAGCAGAATCTTTCTTATTTTGGGGCAAAAAGGCAGAAATTTCGTTTATTTTGGTACAAAATTGCAGAAATTTTTCTTATTTGGGGCAAAAAGGCAGAAATTTCCCATATTTTGGAGCAAAAAGGCAGAAATTCCCGTTATTTTGAGGTAAAAAGGCTGAAATTCCTTTTATTTGGGGGCAAAAAGGCAGAAATTTCACTTATTTTGGGGCAAAATTGCAGAAATTTCACTTATTTCAGGGTTATAAATCAGAAATTTTTCTTATTTTGGGACAAAAAAGACAGAAATTCCCTTTGTTTTGGGGGAAAAAGACAGAAATTCCACTTATTTAGAGGCAAAAAAGCAGAAATTCCCCTTATTTTGGAGCAAAAATGAAGAAATTTCCCTTTTTTATGGCAAAAAGTTATGCATTCTTCCTATTTTTTGGCAAAAAGGCAGAAATTCCTCGTATTTTGGAGCAAAATTGCAGAAATTCTTTTAATTGTGGGGCAAAAAGGCAGAAATTTCCTATATCTTAGGGCAAAAAGACAGAAATTCTCCTTATTTTGGGGCAAAACTCAGAAATCCCACTTATTTAGGTCAAAATTCCTGAAATTTCCCTTATTTTTGGGCCAAAATGCAGAAATTTCACTTATTTCAGGGTAAAAACGCAGAAATTTTCCTTATTTGGGGCAAAAACGCCAAAATTTTCCTTATTTTGGGGCAAAAATTCAGAAATTCCCCTTATTTTGAGGTAAAATGGCTGAAATTCCCCTTATTTGGGGGCAAAAATGCAGAAATTTCCCTTATATTGGGGCAAAATTGCAGAAATTTCACTTATTTCAGGATAATAAGTCAAAATTTTTTCTTTATTTTGGGGCAAATAAGACAGAAATTCCCTTTGTTTTGGGGGAAAAAGACAGAAATTCCACTTATTTAGAGGCAAAAATGCAGAAATTCCCCTTATTTTGGAGCAAAAATGAAGAAATTTCCCTTTTTTATGGCAAAAAGGTATGCATTCTTCTTATTTTCGGGCAAAAAGGTAGAAATTCCCCGTATTTTGGAGAAAAATTCTAGAAATTCCCCTAATTGTGGGGCAAAAAGGCAAAAATTCCCTATATGTGTGGCAAAAAGACAGAAATTCTCCTTATTTTGGGGCAAAATTCAGAAAGTCCACTTATTTTAGGGCAAAATTCCAGAAATTTCTCTTATTTTGGGGCAAAATTGCAGAAATTTCACTTATTTCAGGGTAATAAGACAGAAATTATCTTTATTTTGGGGCAAAAAATCCCAGAAATTCCCTTTGTTTTGGGGGAAAAAGACAGAAATTCCACTTATTTAGAAGTAAAAAAGCAGAAATTCCCTTTATTTTGGAGCAAAATTTCAGAAATTCCCCTAATTGTGGGTCAAAAAGGCAGAAATTCCCTATATGTTGGGGCAAAAAGACAGAAATTCTCATTATTTTGGGGCAAATCTCAGAAATTCCACTTATTTTGGGGCAAAATTCCAGAAATTTCACTTATTTTGGGGCAAAATTGCAGAAATTTCACTTATTTTGTGGCAAAATTGCAGAAATTTCACTTATTTCAGAGAAAAAAGGTAGAAATTTTCCATATTTTGGGGCAAAAAGTTAGAAATTCCTAATATTTTGTGGCAAACATGCAGAAATTCCTTTTATTTTGAGGTAAAAAGGCTGAAATTCCCCTTATTTGGGGGCAAAAAGGCAGAAATTTCCCTTATTTTGGAACAAAATTGCATAAATTTCACTTACTTCAGGGTAATAAGTCAGAATTTTTCTTTTTTTGGGGCAAAAAAGACAGAAATTCCCTTTGTTTTGGGGAAAAAGGCAAAAATTCCACTTATTTAGAGGCAAATACAGAAATTCCCCTTATTTTGGAGCAAAAATGAAGAAATTTCCCTTTTTTATGGCAAAAAGGTATGCATTCTTCTTATTTTCGGGCAAAAAGGCAGAAATTCCCTGTATTTTGGAGCAAAATTGCAGATATTCCCTTAAATGTGGGGCAAAAAGGCAGAAATTCCCTATATGTTGGGGCAAAAAGACAGAAATTCTCCTTATTTTGGGACAAAACTCAAAAATTCCACTTATTTTGGGGCAAAATTCCAGAAATTTCCCTTATTTTGGGGCAAAATTGCAGAAATTTCACTTATTTTGGGGCAAAATTGCAGAAATTTCACTTATTTCAAAAAAAAGCAGAATCTTTCTTATTTTGGGGCAAAAAGGCAGAAATTTCGTTTATTTTGGTACAAAATTGCAGAAATTTTTCTTATTTGGGGCAAAAAGGCAGAAATTTCCCATATTTTGGAGCAAAAAGGCAGAAATTCCCGTTATTTTGAGGTAAAAAGGCTGAAATTCCTTTTATTTGGGGGCAAAAAGGCAGAAATTTCACTTATTTTGGGGCAAAATTGCAGAAATTTCACTTATTTCAGGGTTATAAATCAGAAATTTTTCTTATTTTGGGACAAAAAAGACAGAAATTCCCTTTGTTTTGGGGGAAAAAGACAGAAATTCCACTTATTTAGAGGCAAAAAAGCAGAAATTCCCCTTATTTTGGAGCAAAAATGAAGAAATTTCCCTTTTTTATGGCAAAAAGGTATGCATTCTTCCTATTTTTTGGCAAAAAGGCAGAAATTCCTCGTATTTTGGAGCAAAATTGCAGAAATTCTTTTAATTGTGGGGCAAAAAGGCAGAAATTTCCTATATCTTAGGGCAAAAAGACAGAAATTCTCCTTATTTTGGGGCAAAACTCAGAAATCCCACTTATTTAGGTCAAAATTCCTGAAATTTCCCTTATTTTTGGGCCAAAATGCAGAAATTTCACTTATTTAAGGGTAAAAACGCAGAAATTTTCCTTATTTGGGGCAAAAACGCCAAAATTTTCCTTATTTTGGGGCAAAAATTCAGAAATTCCCCTTATTTTGAGGTAAAATGGCTGAAATTCCCCTTATTTGGGGGCAAAAATGCAGAAATTTCCCTTATATTGGGGCAAAATTGCAGAAATTTCACTTATTTCAGGATAATAAGTCAAAATTTTTTCTTTATTTTGGGGCAAATAAGACAGAAATTCCCTTTGTTTTGGGGGAAAAAGACAGAAATTCCACTTATTTAGAGGCAAAAATGCAGAAATTCCCCTTATTTTGGAGCAAAAATGAAGAAATTTCCCTTTTTTATGGCAAAAAGGTATGCATTCTTCTTATTTTCGGGCAAAAAGGTAGAAATTCCCCGTATTTTGGAGAAAAATTCTAGAAATTCCCCTAATTGTGGGGCAAAAAGGCAAAAATTCCCTATATGTGTGGCAAAAAGACAGAAATTCTCCTTATTTTGGGGCAAAATTCAGAAAGTCCACTTATTTTAGGGCAAAATTCCAGAAATTTCTCTTATTTTGGGGCAAAATTGCAGAAATTTCACTTATTTCAGGGTAATAAGACAGAAATTATCTTTATTTTGGGGCAAAAAATCCCAGAAATTCCCTTTGTTTTGGGGGAAAAAGACAGAAATTCCACTTATTTAGAAGTAAAAAAGCAGAAATTCCCTTTATTTTGGAGCAAAATTTCAGAAATTCCCCTAATTGTGGGTCAAAAAGGCAGAAATTCCCTATATGTTGGGGCAAAAAGACAGAAATTCTCATTATTTTGGGGCAAATCTCAGAAATTCCACTTATTTTGGGGCAAAATTCCAGAAATTTCACTTATTTTGGGGCAAAATTGCAGAAATTTCACTTATTTTGTGGCAAAATTGCAGAAATTTCACTTATTTCAGAGAAAAAAGGTAGAAATTTTCCATATTTTGGGGCAAAAAGTTAGAAATTCCTAATATTTTGTGGCAAAAATGCAGAAATTCCTTTTATTTTGAGGTAAAAAGGCTGAAATTCCCCTTATTTGGGGGCAAAAAGGCAGAAATTTCCCTTATTTTGGAACAAAATTGCATAAATTTCACTTACTTCAGGGTAATAAGTCAGAATTTTTCTTTTTTTGGGGCAAAAAAGACAGAAATTCCCTTTGTTTTGGGGAAAAAGGCAAAAATTCCACTTATTTAGAGGCAAAAACAGAAATTCCCCTTATTTTGGAGCAAAAATGAAGAAATTTCCCTTTTTTATGGCAAAAAGGTATGCATTCTTCTTATTTTCGGGCAAAAAGGCAGAAATTCCCTGTATTTTGGAGCAAAATTGCAGATATTCCCTTAAATGTGGGGCAAAAAGGCAGAAATTCCCTATATGTTGGGGCAAAAAGACAGAAATTCTCCTTATTTTGGGACAAAACTCAAAAATTCCACTTATTTTGGGGCAAAATTCCAGAAATTTCCCTTATTTTGGGGCAAAATTGCAGAAATTTCACTTATTTTGGGGCAAAATTGCAGAAATTTCACTTATTTCAAAAAAAAACCGAATCTTTCTTATTTTTGGGCAAAAAGGCAGAAATTTCGTTTATTTTGGTACAAAATTGCAGAAATTTTTCTTATTTGGGGCAAAAAGGCAGAAATTTCCCATATTTTGGAGCAAAAAGGTAGAAATTCCCGTTATTTTGAGGTAAAAAGGCTGAAATTCTTTTTATTTGGGGGCAAAAAGGCAGAAATTTCACTTATTTTGGGGCAAAATTGCAGAAATTTCACTTATTTCAGGGTTATAAATCAGAAATTTTTCTTATTTTGGGACAAAAAAGACAGAAATTCCCTTTGTTTTGGGGGAAAAATACAGAAATTCCACTTATTTAGAGGCAAAAATGCAGAAATTCCCCTTATTTTGGAGCAAAAATGAAGAAATTTCTCTTTTTTATGGCAAAAAGGTATGCATTCTTCCTATTTTTTGGCAAAAAGTCAGAAATTCCTCGTATTTTGGAGCAAAATTGCAGAAATTCCTTTAATTGTGGGACAAAAAGGCAGAAATTTCCTATATCTTAGGGCAAAAAGACAGAAATTCTCCTTATTTTGGGGCAAAACTCAGAAATCCCACTTATTTAGGTCAAAATTCCTGAAATTTCCCTTATTTTTGGGCCAAAATGCAGAAATTTCACTTATTTAAGGGTAAAAACGCAGAAATTTTCCTTATTTGGGGCAAAAACGCCAAAATTTTCCTTATTTTGGGGCAAAAATTCAGAAATTCCCCTTATTTTGAGGTAAAATGGCTGAAATTCCCCTTATTTGGGGGCAAAAATGCAGAAATTTCCCTTATATTGGGGCAAAATTGCAGAAATTTCACTTATTTCAGGATAATAAGTCAAAATTTTTTCTTTATTTTGGGGCAAATAAGACAGAAATTCCCTTTGTTTTGGGGGAAAAAGACAGAAATTCCACTTATTTAGAGGCAAAAATGCAGAAATTCCCCTTATTTTGGAGCAAAAATGAATAAATTTCCCTTTTTTATGGCAAAAAGGTATGCATTCTTCTTATTTTCGGGCAAAAAAGCAGAAATTCCCCGTATTTTGGAGGAAAATTGCAGAAATTTCCCTAATTGTGGGGCAAAAAGACAGAAATTCCCTATATGTTGGGGCAAAAAGATAGAAATTCTCCTTATTTTGGGGCAAAATTCAGAAATTCCACTTATTTTGGGGCAAAATTCCAGAAATTTCCCTTATTTTAGGGCAAAATTGCAGAAATTTTACTTATTTTCGGGCAAAATTGCAGAAATTTCACTTATTTCAAAAAAAAGCAGAAATTTTCTTATTTTGGGGCAAAAAGGCAGAAATTTCTTTTATTTTGGTACAAAATTGCAGAAATTTTCCTTATTTTGGGGCAAAAAGGAAGAAATTTCCCATATTTTGGGGCAAAAATGCAGAAATTCCCCTTATTTTGAGGGAAAAATGCTGTAATTCCTTTTTTTTTAGGGGAAAAATGCAGAAACTCTCCTTATTTTGGGGCAAAAATGCAGAAATTCCACTTATTTTGAGGTAAAAAGGCTAAAATTCCCATTATTTGGGGAGAAAAAAGCAGAAATTTCCCTTATTTTGTGGCAAAATTGCAGAAATTTCACTTATTTTAGGGTAATAAGACAGAAATTTTCTTTATTTTGGGGCAAAAAAACCCAGAAATTCCCTTTGTTTTGGGGGAAAAAGACAGCAATTCCACTTATTTAGAGGCAAAAAAGCAGATATTTTCCTTATTTTGGAGCAAAATTTCAGAAATTCCCCTAATTGTGGGTCAAAAAGGCAGAAATTCCCTATATGTTGGGGCAAAAATACAGAAATTCTCATTATTTTGGGCAAATCTCAGAAATTCCACTTATTTTGGGGCAAAATTCCAGAAATTTCACTTATTTTGGGGCAAAATTGCAGAAATTTCACTTATTTTGTGGCAAAATTGCAGAAATTTCACTTATTTCAGAGAAAAAAGGTAGAAATTTTCCATATTTTGGGGCAAAAAGTTAGAAATTCCTAATATTTTGTGGCAAAAATGCAGAAACTCCTTTTATTTTGAGGTAAAAAGGCTGAAATTTCCCTTATCTGGGGGCAAAAAGGCAGAAATTTCCCTTATTTTGGAACAAAATTGCATAAATTTCAGTTACTTCAGGGTAATAAGTCAGAATTTTTCTTTTTTTGGGGCAAAAAAGACAGAAATTCCCTTTCTTTTGCGGAAAAAGGCAAAAATTCCACTTATTTAAAGGCAAAAAAGCAGAAATTCCCCTTATTTTGGAGCAAAAATGAAGAAATTTCCCTTTTTTATGGCAAAAAGGTATGCATTCTTCTTATTTTCGGGCAAAAAGCAGAAATTCCCTGTATTTTGGAGCAAAATTGCAGAAATTCCCCTAATTGTGGGGCAAAAAGGCAGAAATTCCCTATATGTTGGGGCAAAAAGACAGAAATTATCCGTATTTTTGGGCAAAACTTAGAAATTCCACTTATTTTGGGGCAAAATTCCAGAAATTTCCCTTATTTTGGGGCAAAATTGCAGAAATTTCACTTATTTTGGGGCAAAAATGAAGAAATTTCCCTTTTTTATGGCAAAAAGGTATGCATTCTTCTTATTTTCGGGCAAAAAGGCAGAAATTCCCCGTATTTTGGAGAAAAATTCTAGAAATTCCCCTAATTGTGGGGCAAAAAGGCAAAAATTCCCTATATGTGTGGCAAAAAGACAGAAATTCTCCTTATTTTGGGGCAAAATTCAGAAAGTCCACTTATTTTAGGGCAAAATTCCAGAAATTTCTCTTATTTTGGGGCAAAATTGCAGAAATTTCACTTATTTCAGGGTAATAAGACAGAAATTTTCTTTATTTTGGGGCAAAAAATCCCAGAAATTCCCTTTGTTTTGGGGGGAAAAGACAGAAATTCCACTTATTTAGAAGTAAAAAAGCAGAAATTCCCTTTATTTTGGAGCAAAATTTCAGAAATTCCCCTAATTGTGGGTCAAAAAGGCAGAAATTCCCTATATGTTGGGGCAAAAAGACAGAAATTCTCATTATTTTGGGGCAAATCTCAGAAATTCCACTTATTTTGGGGCAAAATTCCAGAAATTTCACTTATTTTGGGGCAAAATTGCAGAAATTTCACTTATTTCAGAGAAAAAAGGTAGAAATTTTCCATATTTTGGGGCAAAAAGTTAGAAATTCCTAATATTTTGTGGCAAAAATGCAGAAATTCCTTTTATTTTGAGGTAAAAAGGCTGAAATTCCCCTTATTTGGGGGCAAAAAGGCAGAAATTTCCCTTATTTTGGAACAAAATTGCATAAATTTCAGTTACTTCAGGGTAATAAGTCAGAATTTTTCTTTTTTTGGGGCAAAAAAGACAGAAATTCCCTTTTTTTTGGGGAAAAAGGCAAAAATTCCACTTATTTAGAGGCAAAAACAGAAATTCCCCTTATTTTGGAGCAAAAATGAAGAAATTTCCCTTTTTTATGGCAAAAAGGTATGCATTCTTCTTATTTTCGGGCAAAAAGGCAGAAATTCCCTGTATTTTGGAGCAAAATTGCAGATATTCCCTTAAATGTGGGGCAAAAAGGCAGAAATTCCCTATATGTTGGGGCAAAAAGACAGAAATTCTCCTTATTTTGGGACAAAACTCAAAAATTCCACTTATTTTGGGGCAAAATTCCAGAAATTTCCCTTATTTTGGGGCAAAATTGCAGAAATTTCACTTATTTTGGGGCAAAATTGCAGAAATTTCACTTATTTCAAAAAAAGCAGAATCTTTCTTATTTTGGGGCAAAAAGGCAGAAATTTCGTTTATTTTGGTACAAAATTGCAGAAATTTTTCTTATTTGGGGCAAAAAGGCAGAAATTTCCCATATTTTGGAGCAAAAAGGCAGAAATTCCCGTTATTTTGAGGTAAAAAGGCTGAAATTCCTTTTATTTGGGGGCAAAAAGGCAGAAATTTCACTTATTTTGGGGCAAAATTGCAGAAATTTCACTTATTTCAGGGTTATAAATCAGAAATTTTTCTTATTTTGGGACAAAAAAGACAGAAATTCCCTTTGTTTTGGGGGAAAAAGACAGAAATTCCACTTATTTAGAAGCAAAAATGCAGAAATTCCCCTTATTTTGGAGCAAAAATGAAGAAATTTCCATTTTTTATGGCAAAAAGGTATGCATTCTTCCTATTTTTTGGCAAAAAGGCAGAAATTCCTCGTATTTTGGAGCAAAATTGCAGAAATTCTTTTAATTGTGGGGCAAAAAGGCAGAAATTTCCTATATCTTAGGGCAAAAAGACAGAAATTCTCCTTATTTTGGGGCAAAACTCAGATATCCCACTTATTTAGGTCAAAATTCCTGAAATTTCCCTTATTTTTGGGCCAAAATGCAGAAATTTCACTTATTTCAGGGTAAAAACGCAGAAATTTTCCTTATTTGGGGCAAAAACGCCAAAATTTTCCTTATTTTGGGGCAAAAATTCAGAAATTCCCCTTATTTTGAGGTAAAATGGCTGAAATTCCCCTTATTTGGGGGCAAAAATGCAGAAATTTCCCTTATATTGGGGCAAAATTGCAGAAATTTCACTTATTTCAGGATAATAAGTCAAAATTTTTTCTTTATTTTGGGGCAAATAAGACAGAAATTTCCTTTGTTTTGGGGGAAAAAGACAGAAATTCCACTTATTTAGAGGCAAAAATGCAGAAATTCCCCTTATTTTGGAGCAAAAATGAAGAAATTTCCCTTTTTTATGGCAAAAAGGTATGCATTCTTCTTATTTTCGGGCAAAAAAGCAGAAATTCCCCGTATTTTGGAGCAAAATTGCAGAAATTTCCCTAATTGTGGGGCAAAAAGACAGAAATTCCCTATATGTTGGGGCAAAAAGATAGAAATTCTCCTTATTTTGGGGCAAAATTCAGAAATTCCACTTATTTTGGGGCAAAATTCCAGAAATTTCCCTTATTTTAGGGCAAAATTGCAGAAATTTTTCTTATTTTCGGGCAAAATTGCAGAAATTTCACTTATTTCAAAAAAAAGCAGAAATTTTCTTATTTTGGGGCAAAAAGGCAGAAATTTCTTTTATTTTGGTACAAAATTGCAGAAATTTTCCTTATTTTGGGGCAAAAAGGCAGAAATTTCCCATATTTTGGGGCAAAAATTTAGAAATTCCCCTTATTTTGAGGGAAAAATGCTGAAATTCCATTTTTTTGGGGGGAAAAATTCAGAAATTTCCCTTATTTTGGGGCAAAAATGCAGAAATTCCACTTATTTTGAGGTAAAAGGGCTGAAATTCCCATTATTTGGGAAGAAAAAAGCAGAAATTTCCCTTATTTTGTGGCAAAATTGCAGAAATTTCACTTATTTTAGGGTAATAAGACAGAAATTTTCTTTATTTTGGGGCAAAAAAACCCAGAAATTTCCTTTGTTTTGGGGGAAAAAGAGAGCAATTCCTCTTATTTAGAGGCAAAAAAGCAGAAATTTTCCTTATTTTGGAGCAAAATTTCAGAAATTCCCCTAATTGTGGGTCAAAAAGGCAGAAATTCCCTATATGTTGGGGCAAAAAGACAGAAATTCTCATTATTTTGGGCAAATCTCAGAAATTCCACTTATTTTGGGGCAAAATTCCAGAAATTACACTTATTTTGGGGCAAAATTGCAGAAATTTCACTTATTTTGTGGCAAAATTGCAGAAATTTCACTTATTTCAGAGAAAAAAGGTAGAAATTTTCCATATTTTGGGGCAAAAAGTTAGAAATTCCTAATATTTTGTGGCAAAAATGCAGAAATTCCTTTTATTTTGAGGTAAAAAGGCTGAAATTTCCCTTATTTGGGGGCAAAAAGGCAGAAATTTCCCTTACTTTGGAACAAAATTGCATAAATTTCAGTTACTTCAGGGTAATAAGTCAGAATTTTTCTTTTTTTGGGGCAAAAAAGACAGAAATTCCCGTTGTTTTGGGGAAAAAGGCAAAAATTCCCCTTATTTAAAGGCAAAAAAGCAGAAATTCCCCTTATTTTGGAGCAAAAATGAAGAAATTTCCCTTTTTTATGGCAAAAAGGTATGCATTCTTCTTATTTTCGGGCAAAAAGGCAGAAATTCCTCGTATTTTGGAGCAAAATTGCAGAAATTCCCCTAATTGTGGGGCAAAAAGGCAGAAATTCCCTATATGTTGGGGCAAAAAGACAGAAATTCTCCTTATTTTGGGGCAAAACTCAGAAATTCCACTTATTTTGGGGCAAAATTCCAGAAATTTCCCTTATTTTGGGGCAAAATAGCAGAAATTTCACTTATTTCAAAAAAAAGCAGAATCTTTCTTATTTTGGGTCAAAAAGGCAGAAATTTCATTTATTATGGTACATAATTGCAGAAATTTTTCTTATTTTGGGGCAAAAAGGCAGAAATTTCCCATATTTTGGAGCAAAAAGGCAGAAATTCCCCTTATTTTGATGTAAAAAGGCTGAAATTCCTTTTATTTGGGGGCAAAAAGGAAGAAATTTCCTTTATTTTCGGGCAAAATTGCAGAAATTTCACTTATTTCAGGGTAATAAGTCAGAAATTTTCCTTATTTTGGGGCAAAAAAGACAAAAATTCCTTTTGTTTTGGGAAAAAAATACAGAAATTCCAATTATTTAGAGGAAAAAAGCAGAAATTCCCCTTATTATGGAGCAAAAATGAAGAAATTTCCATTTTTATGGCAAAAAGGTATGCATTCTTCTTATTTTCGGGCAAAAAGGCAGAAATTCACCGTATTTTGGAGCAAAATTGCAGAAATTCCCCTAATTGTGGGTCAAAAAGGCAGAAATTTCCTATATCTTGGGGCAAAAAGACAGAAATTCTCCTTATTTTGGGGCAAATCTCAGAAATTCCACTTATTTTGGGGCAAAATTCCAGAAATTTCTCTTATTTTGGGGCAAAATTGCATAAATTTCAATTATTTTGGGGCAAAATTGCAGAAATTTCACTTATTTCAGGGAAAAAAGGCAGAAATTTTCCTTATTTTGGGTCAAAAAGGCAGAAATTCCTAATATTTTGTGGCAAAAATGCAGAAATTCCCCTTATTTTGAGGGAAAAAAGGCTGAAATTCCCATTATTTGGGGGCAAAAAGGCAGAAATTTCTCTAATTTTCGTGCAAAATTGCAGAAATTTCACTTACTTCAGAGTAATAAGTCAGAAATTTTCTTTATTTTGGGGCAAAAGACAGAACTTCCTTTTGTTTTGCGGGAAAAAGACAGAAATTCCACTTATTTAGAGGCAAAAAAGCAGAAATTCCCTTTATTTTGGAGCAAAAATGAAGAAATTTCCCTTTTTTATGGCAAAAAGGTATGCATTCTTCTAATTGTCGGGCAAAAAGACAGAAATTCCCCGTATTTTGGAGCAAAATTGCAGAATTTCCCCTAATTGTGGGGCAAAAAGGCAGAAATTCCCTGTATGTTGGGGCAAAAATACAGAAATTCTCCTTATTTTGGGGCAAAACTCAGAAATTCCACTTATTTTGGGGCAAAATTCCAGAAATTTCCCTTATTTTGGGGCAAAATTGCAGAAATTTCACTTATTTTGGGGCAAAATTGCAGAAATTTCACTTATTTCAAAAAAAGCAGAATCTTTCTTATTTTGGGTCAAAAAGGCAGAAATTTCATATATTTTGGTACATAATTGCAGAAATTTTTCTTATTTTGGGGCAAAAAGGCAGAAATTTCCCATATTTTGGAGAAAAAAGGCAGAAATTCCCCTTATTTTGAGGTAAAAAGGGTGAAATTCCTTTTATTTGGGGGCAAAAAGGCAGAAATTTCCTTTATTTTCAGGCAAAATTGCAGAAATTTCACTTATTTCAGGGTAATAAGTCAGAAATTTTCCTTATTTTGGGGCAAAAAAGACAAAAATTCCCTTTGTTTTGGGGGAAAAATACAGAAATTCCAATTATTTAGAGGCAAAAAAGCAGAAATTCCCCTTATTATGGAGCAAAAATGAAGAAATTTCCATTTTAATGGCAAAAAGGTATGCATTCTTCTTATTTTCGGGCAAAAAGGCAGAAATTCACCGTATTTTGGAGCAAAATTGCAGAAATTCCCCTAATTGTGGGTCAAAAAGGCAGAAATTCCCTATATGTTGGGGCAAAAAGACAGAAATTCTCCTTATTTTGGGGCAAAACTCAGAAATTCCACTTATTTTGGCGCAAAATTCCAGAAATTTCTCTTATTTTGGGGCAAAATTGCAGAAATTTTACTTATTTTCGGGCAAAATTGCAGAAATTTCACTTATTTCAAAAAAAAGCAGAAATTTTTTTATTTTGGGGCACAAAGGCTGAAATTTCTTTTATTTTGGTACAAAATTGCAGAAATTTTTCTTATTTTGGGGCAAAGAGGCAGAAATTTCCCTTATTTTGGGGCAAAAATGCAGAAATTCCACTTATTTTGAGGTAAAAAGGCTGAAATTCCCATTATTTGGGGACAAAAAAGCAGAAATTTTCCTTATTTTGGGGCAAAATTGTAGAAATTTCACTTATTTCATGGTAATAAGACAAAAATTTTCTTTATTTTGGGGTAAAAAAACAGAAATTCCCTTTGTTTTGGGGGAAAAGGCAGAAATTTCACTTATTTAGAGGCAAAAAAGAAGAAATTCCTTTTATTTTGGAGCAAAATTTCAGAAATTCCCCTAATTTTGGGTCAAAAAGGCAGAAATTCCCTATATGTTGGGGCAAAAAGACAGAAATTCTCATTATTTTGGGGCAAATCTCAGAAATTCCACTTATTTTCGGACAAAATTCCAGAAATTTCACTTATTTTGGGGCAAAATTGCAGAAATTTCACTTATTTTGTGGCAAAATTGCAGAAATTTCACTTTTTTCAGAGAAAAAAGGCAGAAATTTTCCTTATTTTGGGGCAAAAAGTTAGTAATTCCTAATCTTTTGTGGCAAAAATGCAGAAATTCCATTTATTTTGAGGTAAAAAGGCTGAAATTCCCCTTCTTTGGGGGCAAAAAGGCAGAAATTTCCCTTATTTTGGAACAAAATTTCATAAATTTCAGTTACTTCAGGGTAATAAGTCAGAATTTTTTCTTTTTTGGGACAAAAAAGACAGAAATTCCCTTTGTGTTGGGGAAAAGGCAAAAATTCCACTTATTTAGAGGCAAAAAAGCAGAAATTCCCCTTATTTTGGAGCAAAAATGAAGAAATTTCCCTTTTTTATGGCAAAAAGGTATGCATTCTTCTTATTTTCGGGCAAAAAGGCAGAAATTCCTCGTATTTTGGAGCAAAATTGCAAAAATTCCCCTAATTGTGGGTCAAAAAGGCAGAAATTCCCTATATCTTGGGGCAAAAAGACAGAAATTCTCCTTATTTTGGGGCAAATCTCAGAAATTCCACTTATTTTGGGGCAAAATTCCAGAAATTTCACTTATTTTGGGGCAAAATTGCATAAATTTCAATTATTTTGGGGCAAAATTGCAGAAATTTCACTTATTTCACGGAAAAAAGGCAGAAATTTTCCTTATTTTGGGGCAAAAAGGCAGAAATTCCTAATATTTTGTGGCAAAAATGCAGAAATTCCCCTTATTTTGAGGGAAAAAAGGCTGAAATTCCCATTATTTGGGGACAAAAAAGCATAAATTTTCCTTATTTTGGGGCAAACCTCAGAAATTCCACTTATTTTGGGGCAAAATTCCAGAAATTTCCCTTATTTTGGGGCAAAATTGCAGAAATTTTACTTATTTTCGGGCAAAATTGCCGAAATTTCACTTATTTCAAAAAAAAAGCAGAAATTTTCTTATTTTGGGGCAAAAAGGCAGCAATTTCTTTTATTTTGGTACAAAATTGCAGAAATTTTTCTTATTTTGGGGCAAAATTGCAGAAATTTCACTTATTTTGGGGCAAAATTGCAGAAATTTCACTTATTTAAAAAAAAAAGCAGAATCTTTTTTATTTTGTGGCAAAAAGGCAGAAATTTCACTTATTTTGGTACAAAATTGCAGAAATTTTTCTTATTTTGGGGCAAAAAGGCAGAAATTTCCCATATTTTGGAGCAAAAAGGCAGTAATTCCCCTTATTTTGAGGTAAAAAGGCTGAAATTCCTTTTATTTGGGGGCAAAAAGGCAGAAATTTCCTTTATTTTCGGGGAAAATTGCAGAAATTTCACTTATTTCAGGGTAATAAGTCAGAAATTTTCCTTATTTTGGGGCAAAAAAGACAAAAATTCCCTTTGTTTTGGGGGAAAAATACAGAAATTCCAATTATTTAAAGGCAAAAAAGCAGAAATTCTCCTTATTATGGAGCAAAAATGAAGAAATTTCCATTTTTATGGCAAAAAGGTATGCATTCTTCTTATTTTCGGGCAAAAAGGCAGAAATTCACCGTATTTTGGAGCAAAATTGCAGAAATTCCCCTAATTGTGGGTCAAAAAGGCAGAAATTCCCTATATCTTGGGGCAAAAAGACAGAAATTCTCCTTATTTTGGGGCAAAATTCCAGAAATTTCACTTATTTTGGGGCAAAATTGCATAAATTTCAATTATTTTGGGGCAAAATTGGAGAAATTTCACTTATTTCAGGAAAAAAGGCAGAAATTTTCCTTATTTTGGGGCAAAAAGGCAGAAATTCCTAATATTTTGTGGCAAAAATGCAGAAATTCCCCTTATTTTGAGGGAAAAAAGGCTGAAATTCCCATTATTTGGGGGCAAAAAGGCAGAAGTTTCTCTCATTTTCGGGCAAAATTGCAGAAATTTCACTTACTTCAGGGTAATAAGTCAGAAATTTTCTTTATTTTGGGGCAAAAAAGACAGAACTTCCTTCTGTTTTGTGGGAAAAATACAGAAATTCCACTTATTTAGAGGCAAAAAAGCAGAAATTCCCTTTATTTTGGAGCAAAAATGAAGAAATTTCCCTTTTTTATGGCAAAAAGGTATGCATTCTTCTAATTGTCGGGCAAAAAGACAGAAATTCCCCGTATTTTGGAGCAAAATTGCAGAAATTCCCCTCATTGTGGGGCAAAAAGGCAGAAATTCCCTATATGTTTGGGCAAAAAGACAGAAATTCCACTTATTTTGGGGCAAAATTCCAGAAATTTCTCTTATTTTGGGGCAAAATTGCAGAAATTTTACTTATTTCGGGCAAAATTGCAAAAATTTCACTTATTTCAAAAAAAAGCAGAAATTTTCTTATTTTGGGGCAAAAAGGCAGAAATTTCTTTTATTTTGGTACAAAATTGCAGAAATTTTTCTTATTATGGGGCAAAAAGGCAGAAATTTCCCTTATTTTGGGGCAAAATGCAGAAATTCCACTTATTATGAGATAAAAAGGCTGAAATTCCCATTATTTGGGGACAAAAAAGCAGAAATTTCCCTTATTTTGGGGCAAAATTGTAGAAATTTCACTTATTTCATGGTAATAAGACAGAAATTTTCTTTATTTTGGGGTAAAAAAAAACAGAAATTCTCTTTGTTTTGGGGGCAAAATACAGAAATTCCACTAATTTAGAGGCAAAAAAGCAGAAATTCCACTTATTTTGGAGCAAAATTTCAGAAATTCCCCTAATTGTGGGTCAAAAAGGCAGAAATTCCCTATATGTTGGGGCAAAAAGACAGAAATTCTCCTTATTTTGGGGCAAAACTCAGAAATTCCACTTATTTTCGGGCAAAATTCCAGAAATTTCATTATTTTGGGGCAAAATTGCAGAAATTTCACTTATTTTGTGGCAAAATTGCAGAAATTTCACTTATTTCAGAGAAAAAAGGCAGAAATTTTCCTTATTTTGGGGCAAAAAGTTAGAAATTCCTAATATTTTGTGGCAAAAATGCAGAAATTCCTTTTATTTTGAGGTAAAAAGGCTGAAATTCCCCTTATTTGGGGGCAAAAAGGCAGAAATTTCCCTTATTTTGGAACAAAATTGCATAAATTTCAGTTACTTCAGGGTAATAAGTCAGAATTTTTCTTTTTTTGGGACAAAAAAGACAGAAATTTACTTTGTTTTGGGGAAAAAGGCAAAAATTCCACTTATTTAGAGGCAAAAAATCAGAAATTCCCCTTATTTTGGAGCAAAAATGAAGAAATTTCCCTTTTTTATGGCAAAAAGATATGCATTCTTCTTATTTTCGGGCAAAAAGGCAGAAATTCACCGTATTTTGGAGCAAAATTGCAGAAATTCCCCTAATTGTGGGTCAAAAAGGCAGAAATTCCCTATATCTTGGGGCAAAAAGACAGAAATTCTCCTTATTTTGGGGCAAATCTCAGAAATTCCACTTATTTTGGGGCAAAATTCCAGAAATTTCACTTATTTTGGGGCAAAATTGCATAAATTTCAATTACTTTGGGGCAAAATTGCAGAAATTTCACTTATTTCAGGGAGAAAAGGCAGAAATTTTCCTTATTTTGGGGCAAAAAGGCAGAAATTCCTAATATTTTGTGTCAAAAATGCAGAAATTCCCCTTATTTTGAGGGAAAAAAGGCTGAAATTCCCATTATTTGGGGACAAAAAAGCAGAAATTTTCCTTATTTTGGGGCAAAACTCAGAAATTCCACTTATTTTGGGGCAAAATTCCAGAAATTTCCCTTATTTTGGGGCAAAATTGCAGAAATTTTACTTATTTTCGGGCAAAATTGCCGAAATTTCACTTATTTCAAAAAAAAGCAGAAATTTTCTTATTTTGGGGCAAAAAGGCAGCAATTTCTTTTATTTTGGTACAAAATTGCAGAAATTTTTCTTATTTTGGGGCAAAAGGCAGAAATTTCCCTTATTTTGGGGCAAAAATGCAGAAATTCCACTTATTTTGAGGTAAAAAGGCTGAAATTCTCATTATTTGGGGACAAAAAAGCAGAAATTTTCCTTATTTTTGGGCAAAATTGCAATAATTTCACTTATTTCATGGTAATAAGACAGAAATTTTCTTTATTTTGGGGCAAAAAAAAAAACAGAAATTCACTTTGTTTTGGGGGAAAAAGACAGAAATTCTACTTATTTGGAGGCAAAAAAGCAGAAATTCCTCTTATTTTGGAGCAAAATTTCAGAAATTTCCCTAATTGTGGGTCAAAAAGGCAGAAATTCCCTATATGTTTGGGCAAAAAGACAGAAATTCTCCTTATTTTGGGGCAAAACTCAGAAATTCCACTTATTTTGGCGCAAAATTCCAGAAATTTCACTTATTTTGGGGCAAAATTGAGGAAATTTCACTTATTTTGTGGTAAAATTGCAGAAATTTCACTTATTTCAGAGAAAAAAGTCAGAAATTTTCCTTATTTTGGGGCAAAAAGGCAGAAATTCCCCGTATTTTGGAGCAAAATTGCAGAAATTCCCATAATTGTGGGGCAAAAAGGCAGAAATTCCCTATATGTTGGGGCAAAAAGACAGAAATTCTCCTTATTTTGGGGCAAAACTCAGAAATTCCACTTATTTTGGGGCAAAATTCCAGAAATTTCCCTTATTTTGGGGCAAAATTGCAGAAATTTCACTTATTTTGGGGCAAAATAGCAGAAATTTCACTTATTTCAAAAAAAAGCAGAATCTTTCTTATTTTGGGTCAAAAAGGCAGAAATTTCATTTATTTTGGTATATAATTGCAGAAATTTTTCTTATTTTGGGGCAAAAAGGCAGAAATTTCCCATATTTTGGAGCAAAAAGGCAGAAATTCCCCTTATTTTGAGGTAAAAAGGCTGAAATTCCTTTTATTTGGGGGCAAAAAGGCAGAAATTTCCTTTATTTTCGGGCAAAATTGCAGAAATTTCACGTATTTCAGGGTAATAAGTCAGAAATTTTCCTTATTTTGGGGCAAAAAAGACAAAAATTCCCTTTGTTTTGGGGGAAAAATACAGAAATTCCAATTATTTAAAGGCAAAAAAGCAGAAATTCTCCTTATTATGGAGCAAAAATGAAGAAATTTCCATTTTTATGGCAAAAAGTTATGCATTCTTCTTATTTTCGGGCAAAAAGGCAGAAATTCACCGTATTTTGGAGCAAAATTGCAGAAATTCCCCTAATTGTGGGTCAAAAAGGCAGAAATTCCCTATATCTTGGGGCAAAAAGACAGAAATTCTCCTTATTTTGGGGCAAATCTCAGAAATTCCACTTATTTTGGGGCAAAATTCCAGAAATTTCACTTATTTTGGGGCAAAATTGCATAAATTTCAATTATTTTGGAGCAAAATTGCAGAAATTTCACTGATTTC
The DNA here is from genome assembly GCF_963924665.1 of Micromys minutus. NCBI lineage: Eukaryota > Metazoa > Chordata > Mammalia > Rodentia > Muridae > Micromys > Micromys minutus. The sequence continues at coordinate 800,678 of NW_027667250.1, read as the reverse complement.
AGGAAAAAAGGCAGAAATTTTCCTTATTTTGGGGCAAAAAGGCAGAAATTCCTAATATTTTGTGGCAAAAATGCAGAAATTCCCCTTATTTTGAGGGAAAAAAGGCTGAAATTCCCATTATTTGGGGGCAAAAAGGCAGAAGTTTCTCTCATTTTCGGGCAAAATTGCAGAAATTTCACTTACTTCAGGGTAATAAGTCAGAAATTTTCTTTAGTTTGGGGCAAAAAAGACAGAACTTCCTTTTGTTTTGTGGGAAAAAGACAGAAATTCCACTTATTTAGAGGCAAAAAAGCAGAAATTCCCTTTATTTTGGAGCAAAAATGAAGAAATTTCCCTTTTTTATGGCAAAAACGTATGCATTCTTCTAATTGTCGTGCAAAAAGACAGAAATTCCCCGTATTTTGGAGCAAAATTGCAGAAATTCCCCTCATTGTGGGGCAAAAAGGCAGAAATTCCCTATATGTTTGGGCAAAAAGACAGAAATTCTCCTTATTTTGGGGCAAAACTCAGAAATTCCACTTATTTTGGGGCAAAATTCCAGAAATTTTTCTTATTTTGGGGCAAAATTGCAGAAATTTTACTTATTTTCGGGCAAAATTGCAAAAATTTCACTTATTTCAAAAAAAGCAGAAATTTTCTTATTTTGGGGCAAAAAGGCAGAAATTTCTTTTATTTTGGTACAAAATTGCAGAAATTTTTCTTATTTTGGGGCAAAAAGGCAGAAATTTCCCTTATTTTGGGGCAAAAATGCAGAAATTCCACTTATTTTGAGGTAAAAAGGCTGAAATTCCCATTATTTGGGGACAAAAAAGCAGAAATTTCCCTTATTTTGGGGAAAAAATTGTAGAAATTTCACTTATTTCATGGTATTAAGACAGAAATTTTCTTTATTTTGGGGTAAAAAAAACAGAAATTCCCTTTGTTTTGGGGGAAAAAGACAGAAATTTCACTTATTTAGAGGCAAAAAAGCAGAAATTCCTTTTATTTTGGAGCAAAATTTCAGAAATTCCCCTAATTGTGGGTCAAAAAGGCAGAAATTCCCTATATGTTGGGGCAAAAAGACAGAAATTCTCCTTATTTTGGGGCAAAACTCAGAAATTCCACTTATTTTCGGGCAAAATTCCATAAATTTCACTTATTTTGGTGCAAAATTGCAGAAATTTCACTTATTTTGTGGCAAAATTGCAGAAATTTCACTTATTTCAGAGAAAAAAGGCAGAAATTTTCCTTATTTTGGGGCAAAAAGTTAGAAATTCCTAATATTTTGTGGCAAAAAAGCAGAAATTCCTTTTATTTTGAGGTAAAAAGGCTGAAATTCCCCTAATTTGGGGGCAAAAAGGCAGAAATTTCCCTTATTTTGGAACAAAATTGCATAAATTTCAGTTACTTCAGGGTAATAAGTCAGAATTTTTCTTTTTTTGGGACAAAAAAGACAGAAATTTACTTTGTTTTGGGGAAAAAGGCAAAAATTCCACTTATTTAGAGGCAAAAAATCAGAAATTCCCCTTATTTTGGAGCAAAAATGAAGAAATTTCCCTTTTTTATGGCAAAAAGATATGCATTCTTCTTATTTTTGGGCAAAAAGGCAGAAATTCACCGTATTTTGGAGCAAAATTGCAGAAATTCCTCTAATTGTGGGTCAAAAAGGCAGAAATTCCCTATATCTTGTGGCAAAATACAGAAATTCTTTTTATTTTGGGCAAATCTCAGAAATTCCACTTATTTTGGGGCAAAATTCCAGATATTTCACTTATTTTGGGGCAAAATTGCATAAATTTCAATTATTTTGGGGCAAAATTGCAGAAATTTCACTTATTTCAGGGAAAAAAGGCAGAAATTTTCCTTATTTTGGGGCAAAAAGGCAGAAATTCCTAATATTTTGTGGCAAAAATGCAGAAATTCCCCTTATTTTGAGGGAAAAAAGGCTGAAATTCCCATTATTTGGGGACAAAAAAGCAGAAATTTTCCTTATTTTGTGGCAAAACTCAGAAATTCCACTTATTTTGGGGCAAAATTCCAGAAATTTCCCTTATTTTGGGGCAAAATTGCAGAAATTTTACTTATTTTCGGGCAAAATTGCCGAAATTTCACTTATTTCAAAAAAAAGCAGAAATTTTCTTATTTTGGGGCAAAAAGGCAGCAATTTCTTTTATTTTGGTACAAAATTGCAGAAATTTTTCTTATTTTGGGGCAAAAAGGCAGAAATTTCCCTTATTTTGGGGCAAAAAATGCAGAAATTCCACTTATTTTGAGGTAAAAAGGCTGAAATTCCCATTATTTGGGGACAAAAAAGCAGAAATTTTCCTTATTTTTGGGCAAAATTGCAATAATTTCACTTATTTCATGGTAATAAGACAGAAATTTTCTTTATTTTGGGGCAAAAAAAAAAACCAGAAATTCCCTTTGTTTTGGGGGAAAAAGACAGAAATTCTACTTATTTGGAGGCAAAAAAGCAGAAATTCCTCTTATTTTGGAGCAAAATTTCAGAAATTTCCCTAATTGTGGGTCAAAAAGGCAGAAATTCCCTATATGTTTGGGCAAAAAGACAGAAATTCTCCTTATTTTGGGGCAAAACTCAGAAATTCCACTTATTTTGGCGCAAAATTCCAGAAATTTCACTTATTTTGGGGCAAAATTGAGGAAATTTCACTTATTTTGTGGTAAAATTGCAGAAATTTCACTTATTTCAGAGAAAAAATTCAGAAATTTTCCTTATTTTGGGGCAAAAAGGCAGAAATTCCCCGTATTTTGGAGCAATATTGCAGAAATTCCCCTAATTGTGGGGCAAAAAGGCAGAAATTCCCTATATGTTGGGGCAAAAAGACAGAAATTCTCCTTATTTTGGGGCAAAACTCAGAAATTCCACTTATTTTGGGGCAAAATTCCAGAAATTTCCCTTATTTTGGGGCAAAATTGCAGAAATTTCACTTATTATGGGGCAAAATAGCAGAAATTTCACTTATTTCAAAAAAAAGCAGAATCTTTCTTATTTTGGGTCAAAAAGGCAGAAATTTCATTTATTTTGGTATATAATTGCAGAAATTTTTCTTATTTTGGGGCAAAAAGGCAGAAATTTCCCATATTTTGGAGCAAAAAGGCAGAAATTCCCCTTATTTTGAGGTAAAAAGGCTGAAATTCCTTTTATTTGGGGGCAAAAAGGCAGAAATTTCCTTTATTT
>NW_027667250.1:192500-195000 GCF_963924665.1 Micromys minutus | reverse complement strand
CCAAACCCTAATTCTAACAACTCTGCGCATCTGCAACACTCGGTGCATGCGCAACACACTGCACATGCGCACCACTCTAACTCTAGCCCTAACCCTAACTTTAAACTGAACCCGAACCCGAACCCTAACCCTAACCCTAACACTAACCCTAACCCGGGTACAAACCGAAAAGACTGGGACTCTCCGATATGAGCTGCACATCGGAAGTATCTGAAAACGCTGCCCCTGTATCTGAAAAGTTGAAAAGACCCACGAAACACCCAAAACGACTAAGAAGTCCCCGGAATGGGTTGCATGTCAATATTTACTGAATACCCAGCCTCGGTGAATGAAAAGTTGAAAGGACAGTCTAACCAGCCAAAACGACTGGGAAGTCCTCGGAATAAACTGCACGTCCGATATGAATGAAAACGTGCCCCGGTGACTGAAAAGATGAAATGACCTGCGAACCACTCCACAGGACAGGTAAGTCCACGGAATGAGCTGCACGTCGGAGGTAAATGAAAAGTCTACCCGGTGATTGAAATGTTGAAACGACTCGAAATCACCTGAAACGACAGTGAAGTTCACGAAACGGGTTGCACGTCACAAGTCATTAAAAACGCTGCCCAGGTAACTAAGAAGTTTTAACGACACGCGAACCACACGAAACGACTGTGAAATCTCAGTAATAGGTTGCATGTCGTAAATGACTGAAAACGCTTCCTTGGTGACTGAAAAGGTTACACGCTTCGCAAACCTCACTAAACGACTATAAAGTACCAGAAACATACGGCGCGTGGGTTATAATAGAAAACGTTGCCCCGGATACTGAAAGGGTAAAACGACCCGGAAATGACCCAAAACGACCAGGAAGTTTTTGGAATAGGCTGCATATAAGAAGTGACTGAAAACACTGCCCGACTGACAGAAAAGTTGAAAAGAACTGGGATCCATCAAAAGCGACAGACATGTTCCCAGAATAGGCTGCACATTGGAAGTACCTGAAAACGCTTTCCTGGTGAATGAAAACTTGAAATGAACTGAGTCTCACCCTAAGTGACTGGGAAGTCCATAGAGTAGACTGCACGTAGGGAGTGTTTGAAAACGCTGCCTCGGTAGAAACGATCTGCGAATAACCCAAAACGACTGTGAAGACCTTGGATTAGCTGCACGTTGGTAGTTCCTGAAAACGCTGCCCCGTGACTGAAAGTAGAAACGACAGGCGAAACAGCAAAAACGACTAGGAAGTACCCGGAATAAGATGAACATCGGTTATGACTGAAAACGCTGTCCCGCTGACTGAAGAGTTGAAAGAATGTGTGATTTACAAAAAAAGACTTGGAAGTACCCAGAATGGACTGCACGTCGGAAGTGACTGCAAACTTCACCGGTAAATTTAAATAGACCCGCGAACCTGTCAATGTCTCTGGGAAGACCAAGGAATCAGTTGCACTTTGGGAGTGACTGAAAACAATGCCCGAGTGACTGAAGAGTTGAAACGACCTGGAAACCACACGAAACTACTGGTAATTTTTCGAAATGAGCTGCACATCGGAAATAAGTGAAAATGCTACACAGATGACTGTAAATTTGAAACGATCAGCGAACCAGTCAAAGCAACTGGGAAGTCCACGGAGTGGGTTGCACGTCGGAAGTGATTGAAAACGCTACGCGGGTGACTGAAAAGTTGAAACGACCCGTGCACAATCCTAAACGACTGGGTAGTCACAGGAATGGGTGACATGTCAGAAGTAACTGAAAACGCTGCACTGTTGACTGAAAAGTTGAAACGAACCGGGAACCACCCGAAACATCTTATAAGTCACCGGAAGGGTTGCCCGTAGAAAGTGACTAAAATCGGTGCGCTGGTGACTTACAAAATTATTCGACCCGCCAACCACACAAAACGACTGTCTCTGAAACGTATTTCATGTCGGTTGTGACGAAAAACACTGCCTCAGAGACTTAAAAAGTTGAAACTATCTGCTATCCACCAAAAGCGACTGGTGAACCCCCGGCACAGCGGCTATTTAAAAGTGACTAAAAACGCTACCCCTAAACAGTGAAATGTAGAAACGAACTGCCCCAGAAACTTTAAAGGTGAAACGGTATGTGAACCACCCGAAATGACTGGGAAGTCCCAGAAATGTGCTGCATAACGTGACTGAAAATGCGTGTCTTGTTACTGAAAAGTTGAATGAAACCGAGAACCACACAAAACAAATGGTAAGTCCATGAAACGGTCTGCACGTCGGACATGACTGACAACGCTGCATCGGTAACTGAATATTGAAACGACACGCGAACCACACAAAAGGATTGAGAGGTCATCAGAACGGGATGCACTTAGAAATTGACAGAAGACACTGCCCATTGACTTAAAGTTGAAATGACCCGCGAATCACCCAAAATGACTAGGAAGTCCCGAGATTAAACTGCACATTGGAATTAATTGAGAACGCTGCTCTGATGACAGAAAACTTGAACCGTGATCCTCCTTAAACGACTGGAAGACCCG
>NW_027667250.1:160000-162500 GCF_963924665.1 Micromys minutus | reverse complement strand
TAACCAAACCCTAATTCTAACAACTCTGCGCATCTGCAACACTCGGTGCATGCGCAACACACTGCACATGCGCACCACTCTAACTCTAGCCCTAACCCTAACTTTAAACTGAACCCGAACCCGAACCCTAACCCTAACCCTAACACTAACCCTAACCCGGGTACAAACCGAAAAGACTGGGACTCTCCGATATGAGCTGCACATCGGAAGTATCTGAAAACGCTGCCCCTGTATCTGAAAAGTTGAAAAGACCCACGAAACACCCAAAACGACTAAGAAGTCCCCGGAATGGGTTGCATGTCAATATTTACTGAATACCCAGCCTCGGTGAATGAAAAGTTGAAAGGACAGTCTAACCAGCCAAAACGACTGGGAAGTCCTCGGAATAAACTGCACGTCCGATATGAATGAAAACGTGCCCCGGTGACTGAAAAGATGAAATGACCTGCGAACCACTCCACAGGACAGGTAAGTCCACGGAATGAGCTGCACGTCGGAGGTAAATGAAAAGTCTACCCGGTGATTGAAATGTTGAAACGACTCGAAATCACCTGAAACGACAGTGAAGTTCACGAAACGGGTTGCACGTCACAAGTCATTAAAAACGCTGCCCAGGTGACTAAGAAGTTTTAACGACACGCGAACCACACGAAAGGACTGTGAAATCTCAGTAATAGGTTGCATGTCGTAAATGACTGAAAACGCTTCCTTGGTGACTGAAAAGGTTACACGCTTCGCAAACCTCACTAAACGACTATAAAGTACCAGAAACATACGGCGCGTGGGTTATAATAGAAAACGTTGCCCCGGATACTGAAAGGGTAAAACGACCCGGAAATGACCCAAAACGACCAGGAAGTTTTTGGAATAGGCTGCATATAAGAAGTGACTGAAAACACTGCCCGACTGACAGAAAAGTTGAAAAGAACTGGGATCCATCAAAAGCGACAGACATGTTCCCAGAATAGGCTGCACATTGGAAGTACCTGAAAACGCTTTCCTGGTGAATGAAAACTTGAAATGAACTGAGTCTCACCCTAAGTGACTGGGAAGTCCATAGAGTAGACTGCACGTAGGGAGTGTTTGAAAACGCTGCCTCGGTAGAAACGATCTGCGAATAACCCAAAACGACTGTGAAGACCTTGGATTAGCTGCACGTTGGTAGTTCCTGAAAACGCTGCCCCGTGACTGAAAGTAGAAACGACAGGCGAAACAGCAAAAACGACTAGGAAGTACCCGGAATAAGATGAACATCGGTTATGACTGAAAACGCTGTCCCGCTGACTGAAGAGTTGAAAGAATGTGTGATTTACAAAAAAAGACTTGGAAGTACCCAGAATGGACTGCACGTCGGAAGTGACTGCAAACTTCACCGGTAAATTTAAATAGACCCGCGAACCTGTCAATGTCTCTGGGAAGACCAAGGAATCAGTTGCACTTTGGGAGTGACTGAAAACAATGCCCGAGTGACTGAAGAGTTGAAACGACCTGGAAACCACACGAAACTACTGGTAATTTTTCGAAATGAGCTGCACATCGGAAATAAGTGAAAATGCTACACAGATGACTGTAAATTTGAAACGATCAGCGAACCAGTCAAAGCAACTGGGAAGTCCACGGAGTGGGTTGCACGTCGGAAGTGATTGAAAACGCTACGCGGGTGACTGAAAAGTTGAAACGACCCGTGCACAATCCTAAACGACTGGGTAGTCACAGGAATGGGTGACATGTCAGAAGTAACTGAAAACGCTGCACTGTTGACTGAAAAGTTGAAACGAACCGGGAACCACCCGAAACATCTTATAAGTCACCGGAAGGGTTGCCCGTAGAAAGTGACTAAAATCGGTGCGCTGGTGACTTACAAAATTATTCGACCCGCCAACCACACAAAACGACTGTCTCTGAAACGTATTTCATGTCGGTTGTGACGAAAAACACTGCCTCAGAGACTTAAAAAGTTGAAACTATCTGCTATCCACCAAAAGCGACTGGTGAACCCCCGGCACAGCGGCTATTTAAAAGTGACTAAAAACGCTACCCCTAAACAGTGAAATGTAGAAACGAACTGCCCCAGAAACTTTAAAGGTGAAACGGTATGTGAACCACCCGAAATGACTGGGAAGTCCCAGAAATGTGCTGCATAACGTGACTGAAAATGCGTGTCTTGTTACTGAAAAGTTGAATGAAACCGAGAACCACACAAAACAAATGGTAAGTCCATGAAACGGTCTGCACGTCGGACATGACTGACAACGCTGCATCGGTAACTGAATATTGAAACGACACGCGAACCACACAAAAGGATTGAGAGGTCATCAGAACGGGATGCACTTAGAAATTGACAGAAGACACTGCCCATTGACTTAAAGTTGAAATGACCCGCGAATCACCCAAAATGACTAGGAAGTCCCGAGATTAAACTGCACATTGGAATTAATTGAGAACGCTGCTCTGATGACAGAAAACTTGAACCGTGATCCTCCTTAAACGACTGGAAGAC
>NW_027667250.1:110000-112500 GCF_963924665.1 Micromys minutus | reverse complement strand
GAATACCCAGCCTCGGTGAATGAAAAGTTGAAAGGACAGTCTAACCAGCCAAAACGACTGGGAAGTCCTCGGAATAAACTGCACGTCCGATATGAATGAAAACGTGCCCCGGTGACTGAAAAGATGAAATGACCTGCGAACCACTCCACAGGACAGGTAAGTCCACGGAATGAGCTGCACGTCGGAGGTAAATGAAAAGTCTACCCGGTGATTGAAATGTTGAAACGACTCGAAATCACCTGAAACGACAGTGAAGTTCACGAAACGGGTTGCACGTCACAAGTCATTAAAAACGCTGCCCAGGTGACTAAGAAGTTTTAACGACACGCGAACCACACGAAACGACTGTGAAATCTCAGTAATAGGTTGCATGTCGTAAATGACTGAAAACGCTTCCTTGGTGACTGAAAAGGTTACACGCTTCGCAAACCTCACTAAACGACTATAAAGTACCAGAAACATACGGCGCGTGGGTTATAATAGAAAACGTTGCCCCGGATACTGAAAGGATAAAACGACCCGGAAATGACCCAAAACGACCAGGAAGTTTTTGGAATAGGCTGCATATAAGAAGTGACTGAAAACACTGCCCGACTGACAGAAAAGTTGAAAAGAACTGGGATCCATCAAAAGCGACAGACATGTTCCCAGAATAGGCTGCACATTGGAAGTACCTGAAAACGCTTTCCTGGTGAATGAAAACTTGAAATGAACTGAGTCTCACCCTAAGTGACTGGGAAGTCCATAGAGTAGACTGCACGTAGGGAGTGTTTGAAAACGCTGCCTCGGTAGAAACGATCTGCGAATAACCCAAAACGACTGTGAAGACCTTGGATTAGCTGCACGTTGGTAGTTCCTGAAAACGCTGCCCCGTGACTGAAAGTAGAAACGACAGGCGAAACAGCAAAAACGACTAGGAAGTACCCGGAATAAGATGAACATCGGTTATGACTGAAAACGCTGTCCCGCTGACTGAAGAGTTGAAAGAATGTGTGATTTACAAAAAAAGACTTGGAAGTACCCAGAATGGACTGCACGTCGGAAGTGACTGCAAACTTCACCGGTAAATTTAAATAGACCCGCGAACCTGTCAATGTCTCTGGGAAGACCAAGGAATCAGTTGCACTTTGGGAGTGACTGAAAACAATGCCCGAGTGACTGAAGAGTTGAAACGACCTGGAAACCACACGAAACTACTGGTAATTTTTCGAAATGAGCTGCACATCGGAAATAAGTGAAAATGCTACACAGATGACTGTAAATTTGAAACGATCAGCGAACCAGTCAAAGCAACTGGGAAGTCCACGGAGTGGGTTGCACGTCGGAAGTGATTGAAAACGCTACGCGGGTGACTGAAAAGTTGAAACGACCCGTGCACAATCCTAAACGACTGGGTAGTCACAGGAATGGGTGACATGTCAGAAGTAACTGAAAACGCTGCACTGTTGACTGAAAAGTTGAAACGAACCGGGAACCACCCGAAACATCTTATAAGTCACCGGAAGGGTTGCCCGTAGAAAGTGACTAAAATCGGTGCGCTGGTGACTTACAAAATTATTCGACCCGCCAACCACACAAAACGACTGTCTCTGAAACGTATTTCATGTCGGTTGTGACGAAAAACACTGCCTCAGAGACTTAAAAAGTTGAAACTATCTGCTATCCACCAAAAGCGACTGGTGAACCCCCGGCACAGCGGCTATTTAAAAGTGACTAAAAACGCTACCCCTAAACAGTGAAATGTAGAAACGAACTGCCCCAGAAACTTTAAAGGTGAAACGGTATGTGAACCACCCGAAATGACTGGGAAGTCCCAGAAATGTGCTGCATAACGTGACTGAAAATGCGTGTCTTGTTACTGAAAAGTTGAATGAAACCGAGAACCACACAAAACAAATGGTAAGTCCATGAAACGGTCTGCACGTCGGACATGACTGACAACGCTGCATCGGTAACTGAATATTGAAACGACACGCGAACCACACAAAAGGATTGAGAGGTCATCAGAACGGGATGCACTTAGAAATTGACAGAAGACACTGCCCATTGACTTAAAGTTGAAATGACCCGCGAATCACCCAAAATGACTAGGAAGTCCCGAGATTAAACTGCACATTGGAATTAATTGAGAACGCTGCTCTGATGACAGAAAACTTGAACCGTGATCCTCCTTAAACGACTGGAAGACCAGGAATGTGCCGCAGTCCCGCTTACTGTAAAGTTGAAACAACTCACAAACCACCAAAAACGACTGGGAAGGTCACCGAATGGGCTGCACGTAGGAAGTTACGGAAAACGCTGCCCCAAGTGAATGAAAATAGAAAACACTCGCGAACCTCTGAAAACGACTGGGAAGTCTCCGGAATGTGCTTCACATTGGAAGTGACTAAAATGCTTACCGGGTGACTGAAAAGTTCAAACAACCCACAAAATTCACAAAAAGACTGGGAAGTCCTCAGAATGGGTTGCACGTCCGAATTAACTGAAAATGATTTTGCGG
>NW_027667250.1:0-37500 GCF_963924665.1 Micromys minutus | reverse complement strand
ACCCAAAACGACTAAGAAGTCCCCGGAATGGGTTGCATGTCAATATTTACTGAATACCCAGCCTCGGTGAATGAAAAGTTGAAAGGACAGTCTAACCAGCCAAAACGACTGGGAAGTCCTCGGAATAAACTGCACGTCCGATATGAATGAAAATGTGCCCCGGTGACTGAAAAGATGAAATGACCTGTGAAACACTCCACAGGACAGGTAAGTCCACGGAATGTGCTCAGTAATAGGTTGCATGTCGTAAATGACTGAAAACGCTTCCTTGGTGACTGAAAAGGTTACACGCTTCGCAAACCTTACTAAACAACTATAAAGTACCAGAAACATACTGCGCGTGGGTTATAACGGAAAACGTTGCCCCGGATACTGAAAGGGTAAAACGACCTGGAAAAGACCCAAAACGACTAGGAAGTTTTTGGAATAGGCTGCACATAAGAAGTGACTGAAAACACTGCCCGACAGAAAAGTTGAAAAGAACTGGGATCTATCAAAAGCGACAGGCATGTTCCCAGAATAGGCTGCACATTGGAAGTACCTGAAAACGCTTTCCTGGTGAATGAAAAGTTGAAATGAACTGAGTCCCACCCTAAGTGACTGGGAAGTCCACAGAGTAGACTGCACGTAGGGAGTGTTTGAAAACGCTGCCTGGGTAGAAACGATCTGCGAATAACCCAAAACGACTGTGAAGACCTTGGACGTTCCTTGGTAGTTCCTGAAAACGCTGCCCCGGTGACTGTAAGTAGAAACGACAGGCGAAACAGCAAAAACGACTAGGAAGTACCCGGAATAAGATGAACATCGGTTATGACTGAAAACGCTGTCCCGCTGACTGAAGAGTTGAAAGAATATGTGATTTACAAAAAAAGACTTGGAAGTACCCAGAATGGACTGCACGTCGGAAGTGACTGCAAACTTCACCGGTAAATTTAAATAGACCCGCGAACCTGTCAATGTCTCTGGGAAGACCAAGGAATCAGTTGCACTTTGGGAGTGACTGAAAACAATGCCCGAGTGACTGAAGAGTTGAAACGACCTGGAAACCACACGAAACTACTGGTAATTTTTCGAAATGAGCTGCACATCGGAAATAAGTGAAAATGCTACACAGGTGACTGTAGATTTGAAACGATCAGCGAACCAGTCAAAGAAACTGGGAAGTCCACGGAGTGGGTTGCACGTCGGAAGTGATTCAAAATGCTACGCGGGTGACTGAAAAGTTTAAACGACCCGTGCACAATTCTAAAGGACTGGGTAGTCACAGGAATGGGTGGCATGTCAGAAGTGACTGAAAACGCTGCACTGTTGACTGAAAAGTTGAAACGAACCGGGAACCACCCGAAACTTCTTATAAGTCACCGGAAGGGGTGCCCGTAGAAAGTGACTAAAATCGGTGCGCTGGTGACTTACAAAATTATTCGACCCGCCAACCACCCAAAACGACTGTCTCTGAAACGTATTTCATGTCGGTTGTGACGAAATACACTGCCTCAGAGACTTAAAAAGTTGAAACTAACTGCTATCCACCAAAAGCGACTGGTGAAACGCTGGGACAGCGGCTATTTAAAAGTGACTAAAAACGCTACCCCTAAACAGTGAAATGTAGAAACGAACTGCCCCAGAAACTTTAAAGGTGAAACGGTATGTGAACCACCCGAAATGACTGGGAAGTCCCAGAAATGTGCTGCATAACGTGACTGAAAATGCGTGTCTTGTTACTGAAAAGTTGAATGAAACCGAGAACCACACAAAACAAATGGTAAGTCCATGAAACGGTCTGCACGTCGGACATGACTGACAACGCTGCATCGGTAACTGAATATTGAAACGACACGCGAACCACACAAAAGGATTGAGAGGTCATCAGAACGGGATGCACTTAGAAATTGACAGAAGACACTGCCCATTGACTTAAAGTTGAAATGACCCGCGAATCACCCAAAACGACTAGGAAGTCCCGAGATTAAACTGCACGTTGGAATTAATTGAGAACGCTGCTCTGATGACAGAAAACTTGAACCGTGATCCTCCTTAAACGACTGGAAGACCCGGAATGTGCCGCAGTCCCGCTTACTGTAAAGTTGAAACAACTCACAAACCACCAAAAACGACTGGGAAGGTCACCGAATGGGCTGCACGTAGGAAGTTACGGAAAACGCTGCCCCAAGTGAATGAAAATAGAAAACACTCGCGAACCTCTGAAAACGACTGGGAAGTCTCCGGAATGTGCTTCACATTGGAAGTGACTAAAACGCTTACCGGGTGACTGAAAAGTTCAAACGACCCACAAAATTCACAAAAAGACTGGGAAGTCCTCAGAATGGGTTGCACGTCCGAATTAACTGAAAATGATTTTGCGGTGACTGAAGAGTTGAAACGACCTGAGAATTACCCAAAACAACTGGGAAGTTCCTGGAACGAGCTGCACGTCGGAATTGACTGAAAACGTTGTCCAGGTGAATGAAATATTCCAATTTCGAGCGAACCACGCAAAAGAGCTCAGAAGTCATCGAAACGGGCTGCTCATAGGAATTGACTGAGAATAGTGCCCCAATGACTGAAAACTTGTAATGAAACGCCAATCGCCCATCTTGACTGGGAAGTCACCGGTATGGGATGAACGTCGGAAGGTACTGAGAAAGTTTCCCCGGTGACTAAGAAGTTGAAACGACATGTGACCCACCAAAACTACTGGGAAGTATCCGGAATGGGATGCACGTCGGAAATGACTGAAAATTCTACCCGGTGACTGTAAAGTTTCAACGTTTCTAGAACCACCCAAAACGAATGGGAAGTCACCGGATGGGCTGCATGTCTGACATGACTGAAACGTTGCTCATTTGACAGAAAAGTTAAAAAGACCCGCACACAGCTCAAAACGAGTTGGAAGACTACGGAACGAGTTGCATGTCTGAAGTGACTGAATCGCTGCCCCTTTGGCAGAAAAGTTGAAACGACCCGCACACAACTCAAAACGAGTGGGAAGACCACGGAACGGGTTGCACGTTGGAATTGACTGAAAACTTTTCTTCGGTGATTCAAAAGTTGAAATGACCCGCAAATCATGGAAAACGACTGGGAAGTCCTGAGAAAGAACTGTACGTCGGAAGTGACTTAAAACATATCCCGGTGACTCAAAAGGTCAAACGACCCGTGAAGCTCCCAAAACGACTGGTAAGTCTTCTGAACGGGCTGCACGTCGGAGTTGACAGAAAATGCTGTACTGGTGACTAAAAAGTTGAAGCGACCCGCCAACCACCCAAAACGAACGGGAAGTTCTCGAAATGGGCTGCTCATAGAAAGTGATTGAAAAAACTTTCAAAGACTGAAAAGGTGAAACAACCCGCAATCTACCAAAAACGACTGGGTACGCCCTGGAATCGGCTTCATGTCCTTTGTGATAGAAAACGCTGTCCCGGTGACTGAAAAGTTGATAGGTCTCGTGAACCACACATAACGAGTGGAAAGTCCCCGACACATACTGCACGTCGTGACTAAAAATGCTGAACCGGTGACTGAAAGTTGAAACTACACGCGAATCACCCAAAACAACTAGGAAGTACCCGAAACCTGCTGTACTTTGTTATTGACTGAAGACACTACCCCAGTGACTGAAAAGTTGAAACTACTACTTTCCCTTTTTTCTGTTTCTTTCTCTCTCCTACCTCTTCTCTCTTTTTCTCTTCATCTCTCCGTTCTTTCTCTTTACCTTTATCTCCTTTCTCTCCTCTTTCTCTCCATCTGTTTCCTCTCTCGACTCCTTTTCCTTTCTGTCATCTCTCAATTTTTCACTCTCCTCTTTCTTCTCTTTATCCTCTCTTTCTCTGTTTTTCTCTTTCTCTTTCTTTCTCCTCTCTATTTCTCTATCTCCTTTATCTCTCTTAACTCTCTTCTTCCCCTCTATCTTTCTGTCTCTCCCCTCTCTCTCTCGACTCTCTTTCTACTCTCTCTAATTCGTTCTTCTCTCTCCTCTCTCCTCTCCTCTTTCTCTCATTTTTTTCTCTTTCTCTCTCCTCTCTCTTTCTCTCTATTATCTATTATTCTCTCCCTCCTCTCTGTCCTCTTTCTCTTTCTCTTTCTCGCCTTTCTCCTATCTCTCACTTTCCTCGCTCCTTATTGTCTCTTTGTTGTGTCTTTCACCTCTCTCTTCTCTCACTCTTTCTGTTTCTCCTCTCTCCTCTCTCCTCTGTCTTCTCTCCTTTCTTTCTCCTCTCTCTCTTTAACTTTCACTCCTCTCTCTTTTTTGTCTCCTCTTTATTCTCTCTCTCCTCTATCTCTTTTTCTCTCTCCTCTCTCTTGCTTCTCCCCTGTCTCTTACGCTTCTCTCACTTCAAAACCCTAAACACTAAACCCTAAACCAAAACCACGATGAAATTTAAACAATCCTAAACCCAAAACTTTAAGCCCTAAACCCTAAACCCTAAACCTTAAACTTAACAATAACCATAACACTAACCATAACCCTAACCCTAACCCTAACCCTAACCCTAACCCTAACCCTAATCCTAACACTATACCCTAAACCCTAAACTTAACACTAACCCTAACCCTAACCCTAACCCTAACCCTAACCCTAACCCTAATCCTAACCCTAAGCCTGACCCTAACCCTAACCCTAACCCTAACCCTAACCCTAACCATAACCCTAAACCTAAACCTAACCCTAACCCTAACCCTAACCTTAACCCCCTAACCCTAACCCTAACCTTAAGCCTAACATAACCCCATAACCCCATAACCCTAAATCTAACCCTAACTCTAACCCTAATCTTAACGCTAACCTCAACCCTAACCCTAACCCTAACCCTAACGCTAACACTAACTCTAACCCTAACCCTAAACCTTACCCTAACACTAACCCTAACCTTAACCCTAACCCTAAACCTAACCCTCACCATAAACCTAACCCTAATCCTAACACTTACCCTACCACCCTAAATTCTAAACCCTGAACAACCCTAAACCCTAAAACCTAAAAAACCCTGAACACTAATCCAAAAGCACCCTAAAAACACTAAACTCTAAACACTAAACGCTAAAAACCCCTAAACCATTAACACTATACCCTAAACAATCCTAAACCCTAAACAACCATAACCCTAAACCCTAAAACACTATACAACCGTACACCCTAAATCTTAAAAAATCCTATATCATAAACCCTTAACAACCCTAAACACTAAATCCTAAACAACCCTAAACAACTCTAAACAACTCTAAACGCTAAACACTTAACAACCCTAAACATTAAACAATCTTAAACGCTATACCCTAAACCTAAACCACCCTAAAACTTAAACAATCCTAAACCCCAAACCTTAAACCCTAAACTCTAAATCCTAATCCATAATTCTAACAATAACCATAACCCTAACCCTAAACCTAAACCTAGCCCTAACCCTAACCCTAAGCCTAACATAACCCCATAACCTAATGCTAACCCTAACCCTAACCCTAACCCTAACCCTAACCCTAACTCCTTAACCTTAAACCCTAAATACTAAACCCTGAACGACCATAAATCCTAAACCCTGAACAACCCTAAATCCTAAACCCTGAATAACCCTAAACACTAAACTCTAAACAACCCTAAACAACCCTAATCACTATACCCTAAACAACACTAAACACTAAACCCAAAACAACCCTAAACCCTAAACCTTAAACACTAAACCCTAAACAACCCTAAACAACTTTAAACCCTAAACCCTAAACAACCCTAAACCTTAAAAAATCCTAAATTCTAAACCCTAAACCCTAAACCTAAACCACCCTAAATCTTAAACAATCCTAAACCCTAAACCTTAAACCCTAAACACTAAACCCTAAACCATAAAGAACCCTAAACCCTAAACCCTAAACCTAACAATAACCCTAACCCTAACCCTAACCCTAATTCTAACCACTCTGCACATGCGCACCACTCTAACTCTAGCCCTAACCCTAACTTTAACTTGAACCCGAACCCGAACCCTAACCCTAACCCTAACACTAACCCTAACCCGGGTACAAACCGAAAAGACTGGGACTCTCCAATATGAGCTGCACATCGGAAGTATCTGAAAACGCTGCCCCTGTAACTGAAAAGTTGAAAAGACCCACGAAACACCCAAAACGACTAAGATGTCCCCGGAATGGGTTGCCTGTCAATATTTACTGAATACCCAGCCTCGGTGAATGAAAAGTTGAAAAAACAGTCTAACCAGCCAAAACGACTGGGAATTCCTCGGAATAAACTGCACGTCCGATATGAATGAAAACGTGCCCCGGTGACTGAAAAGATGAAATGACCTGCGAACCACTCCACAGGACAGGTAAGTCCAGTGAATGAGCTGCACGTCGGAGGTAAATGAAAAGTCTACCCGGTGATTGAAATGTTGAAACGACTCAAAATCACCTGAAACGACAGTGAAGTTCACAAAACGGGTTGCACGTCACAAGTCATTAAAAACGCTGCTCTGGTGACTAAGAAGTTTAAATGACACGCGAACCACACGAAACGACTGTAAAATCTCAGTAATAGGTTGCATGTCGTAAATGACTGAAAACGCTTCTTGGTGACTGAAAAGGTTACACGCTTCGCAAACCTTACTAAACGACTATAAAGTACCAGAAACATACTGCGCGTGGGTTATAACGGAAAACGTTGCCCCGGATACTGAAAGGGTAAAACGACCTGGAAAAGACCCAAAACGACTAGGAAGTTTTTGGAATAGGCTGCACATAAGAAGTGACTGAAAACACTGCCCGACTGACAGAAAAGTTGAAAAGAATTGGGATCCATCAAAAGCGACAGGCATGTTCCCAGAATAGGCTGCACATTGGAAGTACCTGAAAACGCTTTCCTGGTGAATGAAAAGTTGAAATGAACTGAGTCCCACCGTAAGTGACTGGGAAGTCCACAGAGTAGACTGCACGTAGGGAGTGTTTGAAAACGCTGCCTCGGTAGAAACGATCTGCGAATAACCCAAAACGACTGTGAAGACCTTGGATTAGCTGCACGTTGGTAGTTCCTGAAAACGCTGCCCCGGTGACTGTAAGTAGAAACGACAGGCGAAACAGCAAAAACGACTAGGAAGTACCCGGAATAAGATGAACATCGGTTATGACTGAAAACGCTGTCCCGCTGACTGAAGAGTTGAAAGAATATGTGATTTACAAAAAAAGACTTGGAAGTACCCAGAATGGACTGCACGTCGGAAGTGACTGCAAACTTCACCGGTAAATTTAAATAGACCCGCGAACCTGTTAATGTCTCTGGGAAGACCAAGGAATCAGTTGCACTTTGGGAGTGACTGAAAACAATGCCCGAGTGACTGAAGAGTTGAAACGACCTGGAAACCACACGAAACTACTGGTAATTTTTCGAAATGAGCTGCACATCGGAAATAAGTGAAAATGCTACACAGGTGACTGTAGATTTGAAACGATCAGCGAACCAGTCAAAGCAACTGGGAAGTCCACGGAGTGGGTTGCACGTCGGAAGTGATTGAAAACGCTACGCGGGTGACTGAAAAGTTGAAACAACCCGTGCACAATCCTAAATAACTGGGTAGTCACAGGAATGGGTGGCATGTCAGAAGTGACTGAAAACGCTGCATTGTTGACTGAAAAGTTGAAACGAACCGGGAACCACCAGAAACATCTTAGAAGTCACCGGAAGGGTTGCTCGTAAAGTGACTAAAATCGGTGTGCTGGTGACTTACAAAATTATTCGACCCGCCAACGACAACAAACGAATGTCTCTGAAACGTATTTCATGTCGGTTGTGACTCAGAGACTTAAAAAGTTGAAACTAACTGCTATCCACCAAAAGCGACTGGTGAATCCCCGGCACAGCGGCTATTTAAAAGTGACTAAAAACGCTACCCCTAAACAGTGAAATGCAGAAACGAACTGCGATCCACACGAAACAAATATGGAGTCCCCGGAACTGACTACATGTCGGAAGTGACTCAAAAGTCTAAACTTTGACTGTAACTTTAAAACGACCAGCAAACCTCCCAAAACTACTGGGAAATCCCCAGAATAAGCTGCACGTCGGATATGACTGAAAACGCTGCCCTGGTGTTCAAAAATTTAAAACGACTCGCGAACCACCGAAAACGACAATGAAGTCCGCAGAACATGCTACTCATCGGAACCGACTAAAAACTCTACCCGGTGACTGAATGGTTGAAACGACCTCCGAACCAAAAAAACAATTCGGAAGTCCCCATTACTGACTGCATGTCCATAGTGACTGAACACGCTACCCTGGTGACTGATACGTAGAAACGTCCATAAAACCACCCAAAACGACTGGGAAAACGCTGAAATGGGCTGCACATAGGAATTGACACAAAACGCTACTTCCATGACTGAAAAGTTGAAATGACCTGCGATCAACCCAAAACGACTTGGAATTTCCCGGAATTGGCTGCACGGCGGAAGTGATTGAAAAGTCTACCCTTTGACTGTAAACTTGAAACGACCCAAGAACTACCAAGTACAACTGGAGATTCTCCTGAATGAGCTGCATGTCAAATTTGACTGAAAACGCTGCCCAAGTGAATAAAAAGTTGAAACGCGAACCACCCAAAACATTTAGGAAGTACACGGAATGGTCAGCACGTCGGACGTGACTGAAAACGCTGACCCGGGGGCTGAAAGGTTGAAGCGACCAGAAATGACTGGGAAATTTCCGTAAAGACCTTGCAAATAAGAAATGACGCAAATCTCTGCTTCAGTGACTGAAAAGTCGAAACGACCAGCGAAACAACAATAAAGACTGGAAAGTCCCCGCCATGGGCTGGACGTCGGAAGTGACTGAAAACGCTGCCCGGTTACTGATAAGTTGAAATGACATGCGAAACTTTTGAAACAACTGGGAAGTCCATGAAACGAGTTGTACGTCGGAAGTGACTGAAAACGCTGCCCGTGTGACTGAAAATTTGAAAACACAGGAGTACCACCCAAAACAACTGGGAAGTCTCCAGAATGGGTGCATGTCAGAAGTTACTGAAAAAGTTGCCCAAACGTTGCCATGGTGACTGAAAAATTGAAAGGAAGGGCGAACCACGCAAAACAACTGGGAAATTCACGGAATCGACTGCACGTAGGAAGTGATAGAAAACGCTGACCGGTGATTGAAAAGTTGAAACGACCTAAGAACTATCCTAAATGTCTGGAAAGTCCCCAGAATGGGCAGACTATACTGAAAACGCTGCCCCAGAAACTTTAAAGGTGAAACGGTATGTGAACCACCCGAAATGACTGGGAAGTCCCAGAAATGTGCTGCATAACGTGACTGAAAATGCGTGTCTTGTTACTGAAAAGTTGAATAAAACCGAGAACCACACAAAACAAATGGTAAGTCCATGAAACGGTCTGCACGTCGAACATGACTGACAACGCTGCATCGGTAACTGAATATTGAAACGACACGAGAACCACACAAAAGGATTGAGAGGTCATCAGAACGGGATGCACTTAGAAATTGACAGAAGACACTGCCCATTGACTTAAAGTTGAAATGACCCGCGAATCACCCAAAACGACTAGGAAGTCCCGAGATTAAACTGCACTTTGGAATTAATAGAGAACGCTGCTCTGATGACAGAAAACTTGAACCGTGATCCTCCTTAAACGACTGGAAGACCCGGAATGTGCCGCAGGTCGGAAGTGACTGAAAAAGCAGTCCCACTTACTGTAAATTTGAAACAACTCACAAACCACCAAAAACGACTGGGAAGGTCACCGAATGGGCTGCACATAGGAAGTTACGGAAAATGCTGCCCCAAGTGAATGAAAATAGAAAACACTCGCGAACCTCTGAAAACGACTGTGAAGTTTCCGGAATGTGCTTCACATTGAAAGTGACTAAAACGCTTACCGGGTGACTGAAAAGTTCAAACGACCCACAAAATTCACAAATAGACTGGGAAGTCCTCAGAATGGGTTGCACGTCCTAATTAACTGAAAATGATTTTGCGGTGACTGAAGAGTTGAAACGACCCGAGAATTACCCAAAACAACTGGGAAGTTCCTGGAACGAGCTGCACGTTGAAATTGACTGAAAACGCTGTCCAGGTGAATGAAATATTCCAATTTCGAGCGAACCACGCAAAAAATACTCAGAAGTCATCGAAACGGGCTGCTCATAGGAATTGACTGAGAATAGTGCCCCAATGACTGAAAACTTGTAATGAAACGCCAATCGCCCATCTTGACTGGGAAGTCACCGGTATGGGATGAACGTCGGAAGGTACTGAGAAAGTTTCCCCGGTGACTAAGAGGTTGAAACGACATGTGACTCACCAAAACGACTGGGAAGTATCCGGAATGGGATGCACGTCGGAAATGACTGAAAATTCTACCCGGTGACTGTAAAGTTTAAACGTTTCGAGAACCACCCAAAACGAATGGGAAGTCACCGGATGGGCTGCATGTCTGACATGACTGAAACGTTGCTCATTTGACAGAAAAGTTGAAAAGACCCGCACACAGCTCAAAACGAGTTGGAAGACTACGGAACGGGTTGCATGTCTGAAGTGACTGAATCGCTGCCCCTTTGGCAGAAAAGTTGAAACGACCCGCACACAACTCAAAATGAGTGGGAAGACCACGGAACAGGTTGCACGTTGGAATTGACTGAAAACTTTTCTTCGGTGATTGAAAAGTTGAAATGACCCGCAAATCATGGAAAACGACTGGGAAGTCCTGAGAAAGAACTGTACGTCGGAAGTGACTGAAAACATATCCCGGTGACTCAAAAGGTCAAACGACCCGTGAAGCTCCCAAAACGACTGGTAAGTCTTTTGAACGGGCTGCACGTCGGAGTTGACAGAAAATGCTGTACTGGTGACTAAAAAGTTGAAGCGACCCGCCAACCACCCAAAACGACTGGGAAGTTCTCGAAATGGGCTGCTCATAGAAAGTGATTGAAAAAACTGTTTCAGAGACTGAAAAGGTGAAACAACCCGCAATCCACCAAAAACGACTGGGTATGCCCTGGAATAGGCTGCATGTCCTTTGTGATAGAAAACGCTGTCCCGGTGACTGAAAAGTTGATACGTCTCGCGAACCACACATAACGAGTGGAAAGTCCCCGACACATGCTGCACGTCGTGACTAAAAATGCTGAACCGGTGACTGAAAAGTTGAAACTACACGCGAATCACCCAAAACAACTGGGAAGTACCCGAAACCTGCTGTACTTCGTTATTGACTGAAGACACTACCCCAGTAACTGAAAAGTTGAAACTACTACTCTCCCTTTTCTCTGTCTCTTTCTTTCTCCTACCTCTTCTCTCTTTTTCTCTTCATCTCTCCGTTCTTTCCCTTTACTTTTATCTCCTTTCTCTCCTCTCTCTCTCCATCTGTTGCCGCTCTCGCCTCTTTTTCCTCTGTCATCTCTCAATTTTTCACTCTCCTCTTTCTTCTCTTTATCCTCTCTTTCTCTATGATTTTCTCTTTCTCTCTCTCCTCTCTATCTCTCTATCTCCTTTATCTCTCTCCACTCTCTCCTTTCCCTCTATCTTTTTGTCTCTCCCCTCTCTCTCTCGACTCTCTCTACTCTCTCTCTTATTCGTTCCTCTCTTTCCTCTCTCCTCTCTCTCCTCTTTCTCTCATTTTTTTCTTTCTCTCTCCTCTCTCTTCTTTTTCTCTCCATTATCTATTATTCTCTCCCTCCTCTCTGTCCTCTTTCTTTTTCTCTCTTTCTCACCTTTCTCCTATTTCTATCTTTCCTCGCTCCTCTCTGTCTCTTTGTTTTGTCTTTCTCCTCTCTCTCTTTAACTTTTACTCCTCTCTTTTTTCTATCTCCTCTTTATTTTCTCTCTCCTCTATCTCCCTTTATCTCTCCTCTCTCTCGCTTCTCTCTTGTCTCTTACGCTTCTCTCACTTTAATATCTCTCTCCTCTCCTCTCTCTTCACTCTCTCTTCTCTGTCTCACTCTTTCTCATCTGTCTTTCTCTTCCTTCCCTTTTTCTCTCTATCTCTCCTCTTTCTACTCTCTCCTCTCTATTTTCTCTCTCTTACACTCCTCTTTCTCCTCTTTCTCCTCTCTGTCTCTTACACTCTTCTCTAATCTCTTTCCTCTATCTCTTCTCTGTCTCTCTCTTTCTCATCTCTTTCTTTCTTTTTCTCTAAACTCTTTCTATTCTGTCTTTCCATCTTTCTATTCTCTCCTCTCTCTTCTCTCTTTGCTCTCTCCTCTCTCTTGCTTCAATCTCTCTCCTCTCTCTTCTCTCTCTTGCTTTCAATGTCTCTTTCTCTCTTCTCTGTCTCTGTTTATCATGTCTCTCCTCTCCTATCTCTCCTATCTCTCATCTTTCTCTCTTTGTCACTCTACCCTCTTTCTACTCTCTCTCCTCTCCTTTTTGAATCTTGACACACTCTTACACTCCTCTCTTTCTCTGCTCTCTCTCGCTGTCACCAAAAGTATTAATGTCACCAAAATTTTTGATGTCATCTAAATGATTAATGTCACTGAAATAATTAATGTTTACTAAAGAATTAACGTTACCAAAATAATCAATGTCAGAATAATTTATATACCCAAAATAATTGTCACCAAAATCATTAATGTGCAATTTTGCCCCAAAATAAATTTCTGGCTTTTTGCTCCAAAATAAAAAAAATTGCTGCAATTTTGCACAAAAATAAGGGCAATTTCTGGAATTTTGTCCAAAAAAACGGGGCATTTCTGCCTTTTCGACCCAAAACTGGGGGAATCTCTGCCTTTCTGGCCCAAAATAAGGGAAATTTCTGCAATTTTGCCCCAAAATGAGGGGAATTTCTGGAATTTTGCCCAAAAATAAAAGGAATTTCTGCCTCTCTGCCCCAAAATAAATGTCTGCAATTTTGCCACAAAATAAAAGAATTTTCTGCCTTTTTGCCATTAAATAAGGGAAATTTCTTCATTTTTGCCCCAAAATAAAAGTAATTTTTGCATTTTTGCGCCAAAATTAGAAGAATTTTTGCCTTTTTGCTCCAAAACAAAAAGAATTTCTGATTTTTGCCCCAAAATAAGTGGAATTTCTGAGATTTTTCCCTGAAATAAGTTAAATTTCTACAATTCTGCCCCAAATAAGCGAAATTTCAGCAATTTTGCCCTAAATTAGGTGAATTTCTGCAATTTTGCTCCAAAATATAAGGATTTTCTGCCTTTTTGGAAAAAAAATAAAGGGAATTTTTGCCATTTTGCTATAAAAAAAGGGAAATTTCTTCCTTTTTTCCTCAAAATAAGTTGAATTTCTGCCGTTTTACATCAATATACGTGGAATTTCTGCCTTTTTCCCCAAAATAGAGGGAATTTCTGTCTTTTTGCCCAAAAATAAAAGGAATTTCTAAATTTTGCCCTGAAATAATTGAAATTTCTGCAATTTTACCCCAAAATAAGGGGATATTCTACCTTTTTGCCACAAAATATGGGGAATTTCAGCCTTATTACCTCAAAATAAATAGAATTTCTGCCTTTTGCCCCAAAATTTCAGGAATATCTGCCTTTTTGCCCCAAAATAAGGAAAAATTTTTGCAATTTTGTACCAAATAAAAGAAATTTCCGCCTTTTTGCCTCAAAATAAGAGAAATTTCTGCCTTTTTTCCCTGAAATAAGTGAAATTTCTGCAATTTTGCCCCCCAAAAAGGAAAATTTCTGCCTTTTTTTCCTGAAATAAGTGAAATTTCTGCAATTTTGCCCCCCCAAAAAAAATTTCTGCCTTTTTTTCCTGAAATAAGTGAAATTTCTGCAATTTTGCCCCAAAATAAGGGAAATTTCTGCAATTTTGCCCCAAAATAAGAGAAATTTCTGCAATTTTGCCCCAAAATAAAAGAAATTTCTAGAATTAATCCCCAAAGGGGAATTTTTGATTTTTGCCACGAAATTAGAAAATTTTCTGACTTTTTGCCCCAAAATAAAGGGAATTTCTGCCTTTATGACCCAGAATTAGGGGAATTTCTGCAATTTTGCCCAAAATACGAGGAATTTCTTCTTTTTTGCACGAAAATAAGGGGAATGTATACCTTTTGCCATAAAAAAGAGAAATTTCTTCATTTTTGCCCCAAAATAAGGGGGATTTCTGCATTTTTACCTCAAAATAAATGGAATTTCTGCCTTTTTACCCAAAAATAAACGGAATTTCTGTCTTTTTGCCTCAAAATAAGGGGAATTTCTGATTTTTTGCCCTGAAATGAGTGAAATTTCTGCAATTTTGCCCCAAAATAAGAGAAATGTCTGCCTTTTTGCCCCAAAATGAGGGGAATTTCTGCATTTTTGCCCCAAAATAAAAGGAATTTCAGCGTTTATACCACATAAGAAGGAGAATCTCTGTCTTTTTGCCCCAAAATAAGGGGAATTTCTGATTTTTTGCCCTGAAATAAGTGAAATTTCTGCAATTTTGCCCCAGAATAAGAGAAATGTCTGCCATTTTGCCCCAAATTAAGGGGAATTTTTGCATTTTTTGCCCCAAAATAAGGGGAATTTCAGCCTTTTTACCACATAAGAAGGAAAATCTCTGCCTTTTTGTTCCAAAATAAGGGGAATTTCTGCCTTTTTGCCACAAAATAAGGGAAACTCAGCCTTTTTACCTCATAATAAGGGGAATCTCTGCCTTTTTGCTCCAAAATATGGAGAATTGCTGCCTTTTTGCCCCAAAATAAGGAAAATTTCTGCCTTTTTTCCCTGAAATAAGTGAAATTTCTGCAATTTTGCCCCAAAATAAGGGAAATTTTTGTCTTTTTGCCCCAAAATAAAAGGAATTTCTGATTTTTGCCCTGAAATAAGGAGAATTTCTGTATTTTTGCCCCAAATAAAGGGAATTTCTGCATTTTTGCCCCAAAATTAGGAGAGTTTCTGCAATTTTGCTTCAAAATACAGCAAATTTCTGCCTCTTTTCCCGAAAATAAGGGGAACTTCTGCCTTTTTGCCCCAAATAAAGGGAATTTCTGCATTTTTGACCCAATATTAGAAGAATTTCTGCAATTTTGCTCCAAAATAAGGGTAATTTCTGCCTTTTTGCCCGAAATTAAGGGGATTTTCTGCCTTTTTGCCCCAAAATAAGGAGAATTTCTGCCTTTTTGCCCTGAAATATATGAAATTTCTGCAATTTTACCCCAAAATAAGGTGAATTTCTGCCTTTTTGCCCTGAAATATATGAAATTTCTGCTTTTTTGCCCCAAAATAATGGGAATTTCTGCCTTTTTGCCCCAATATAAGAAAAATTTTTGCTTATTTTCTCTGAAATAAGTGAAATTCCTACAATTTTGCCCTAAAATAAGGGAAATTTCTGCAATTTATCCCCATAATAAGGGAAATTTCTGCAATTTTGCCCCAAATTAAGGGGAATTTCTGTTTTTGCCCCCAAATAAGGGAAATTTCTGTAATTTTGCCCTAAAATAAGGGGAAGTTCTGCCTTTTTGCCCTAAAATAAGGAGAATTTCGGCCTTTTTGCCGCAAAATAAAGAAAATTACTGTATTCTTTACCCCAAAATTAGGTGAATTTCTGCAATTTTGCTCCAAAATACGGGGATTTTCTGCCTTTTTTTGCCGAAAATAAAAGGAATTTCTGACATTTTGCCACGAAATAAGTGAAATTTCTGCAGTTTTACCCCAAAATAAGGAGAATTTCTGCCTTTTTGCCCAAAAATTAGGGGAATTTCTGCAATTTTGCTCCAAAATATGGGGAATTTCTGCCTTTTTGCCCGAAAATAAAGGGAATGTATACCTTTTTGCCATAAAAAAAGAAAAATTTTTCATTTTTGCCCCAAAATAAGGGGATTTTCCACCTTTTTGACTCAAAATAAGTGCAATTTCTGCCTTTTCCCCAAAATAAACAAAATTTCTTTCTTTGTGCCCCAAAATAAAGGAAATTTCAGCCTTTTTACCTCAAAATAAGAGAAATTTCTGCCTTTCTGCCCCAAAATATGAGGAATTTCTGACTTTTTTCCCCAAAATAAGAAAAATTTCTGCAATTTTGTACCAAAATAAAAATATATCTGCCTTTTTGCCCCCCCAAAAAAATTTTCCCCTTTTTTTTCCTAAAATAAGTGAAATTTCTGCAATTTTGCCCCAAAATAAGGGAAATTTCTGCAATTTTGCCCCAATGTAAAGGAAATTTCTGCAATTTTGCCCCAAAATAAAGGGAATTTCTGACTGTTTGCTCCTGAAAAAAGGAGATTTTCTGTCTTTTTGCCCCAAAATAAGGAGAATTTCTGCCTTTTTGCCCGAAAATTATGAGAATTTCTGAAATTTTGCTTCAAAATACGGGGAATTTCTGCCTTTTAGCCCCAAAATAAAGGGAATTTCTGCATTTTACCTCAAAATAAGAATAATTTTGGCCTTTTGCCTCAAAATATGCGGAATTTCTGCATTTTTGTTTCAAAATAAGAAAAAATTTTCAATTTTGTACCATAATAAAAGAAATTTCTTCTTTTTGCCCCAAAATAAGGGGAATTTCTGACTTTTTGCCCCGAAATAAATGAAATTTCTGCAATTTTGCCCAAAAATAAGGAAAATTTGTGCCTTTTTGCCCTAAAAAAAGAATTTTTGCCTTTTGCCCCAAAATATGGGGAATTTCAGCATTTTACCTCAAAATAAGAAGAATTTCAGCCTTTTTGCACCAAAATATGGAAAATTTCTGCCTTTTTGCCCGAAATTAAGTGGAATTTCTGCTTTTTTGTCCGGAAATAAGTGAAATTTCTGCAATTTTAGCCAAAAATTAGGGATTTCATCTTTTTGCCCCAAAATAAGAGAAATTTCTGCCATTTTGCCCTGAAATATTTGAAATTTCTGCAATTTTACCCCAAAATAAAAGGAATTTCTGCCTTTTTGTCCCAAAATAAGGGGAATTTCAGCCTTATTACCTCAAAATAAGGGGAATTTCTGCCTTTTTGCCCCAAAATATAAGGAACTTCTGCCTTTTTGCCCCCAAATAAGGAAAATTTCTGCAATTTTGCCCCAAAATAAAGGGAATTTCTTCCTTTTGCCCCAAAATAAAGGATATTTCAGCCTTTTTGCCTGAAAATAAGTGAAATTTCTGCAATTTTGCCCCAAATAAGGAAAATTTCTGCAATTTTGCCCCAAAATAAGGTAAATTCCTGCAATTTGGCCCCAAAATAAGTGGAATTTCTGAGTTTTGCCCCAAAATAAGAAGAATTTCTGTCTTTTTGCCCCAACATATAGGGAATTTCTGCCTTTTTGCTTCACAATTAGGGGAATTTCTGCAATTTAGCTCCAAAATAAGGGGAATTTCTGCCTTTTTGCCTCTAAATAGTTTGAATTTTTGTCTTTTCCCCCCAAAACAAAGAGAATTTCTGTCTTTTTTGCCCCAAAATAAGGAAAATTTCTGACTTATTACCCTGAAATAAGTGAAATTTCTGCAATTTTGCCTTAAAATAAGGGAAATTTCTGCCTTTTTGCCTCCAAATAAGGGGAATTTCTGCATTTTTGCCACAAAATATTAGGAATTTCTGCCTTTTTGCCCAAAATAAGAAAAATTTCTGCCTTTTTTTACCTGAAATAAGTGAAATTTCTGAAATTTTGCCCCAAAATAAGGGACATTTCTGGAATTTTGCCCCAAAATAAGAGGAATTTCCGAGTTTTGCCCCAAAATAAGGAGAATTTCTGTCTTTTTGCCCCAACATATAGGGAATTTCTGCCTTTTTGCTCCCCAATTAGGGGATTTTCTGCAATTGTGCTCCAAAAAACGGGGAATTTCTGATTTTTTTGCCCGAAAATAAGGGGAATATAGACCTTTTGCCACAAAAAAGGGAAATTTCTTCATTTTTGCCCCAAAATAAGAGGAATTTCTTCCTTCTTACCTCAAAATAAGTGAAATTTGTGCCTTTTTACCCAAAAATAAACGAAATTTCTGTCTTTTTGCCCAAAAATAAAAGGAATTTTTGAATTTTGCCCTGAAATAAGTGAAATTTCTGCAATTTTGCCCCAAAATAAGGGAAATTTCTGCCTTTTTGCCACAAAATAAAGGGAATCTCTGCCTTTTTGCCCCAAAATATCGGGAATTTCTGCATTTTTGCCCCAAAATAAAGAAAATTTCTGCAATTTTGTACCAAAATAAAAGAAATTTCTGCGTTTTTGACCCAAAATAAGAGAAATTTCTGCGCTTTCTCCCTGAAATAAGTGAAATTTCTGCAATTTTGCCGCAAAATAAGGAAAATTTCTGCAATTTTGCCACAAAATAAAGGACATTTCTGCAATTTTGCCCCAAAATAAGAGGAATTTCTTTTTGCCCTGAAATAAGGAGAATTTCTGTCTTTTGGTTCCAAATTAATGTGAATTTCTGCATTTTTCCCCAAAATTAGGGGAATATGTGCAATTTTGCTTCAAAATACGAGGAAATCTGCCTTATTGCACAAAAATAAAGGGAATTTCTGCATTTTTGCACCAATATAAGGGTAATTTCTGAAATTTAGCTTTAAAATACGGGGAATTTCTGCGTTATTGTCCGAAATAAAGTGGAATTTCTGCCTTTTTGCCCTGAAATATTTGAAATTTCTGCAATTTTACCCCAAAATAAGGGGAATTTCTGTTTTTGGCCCCAAAATTAGGGGAATTTCTGCTTTTTGCCCCAAAATAAGGTAAATTTCTGACTTTTTGCCCTGAAATAATTGAAATTTCTGCAATTTTGTCCCAAAATAATAGGAATTTCTGCCTCTTTGCCGAAAATAAGGGGAATTTCAGCATTTTACCTCCAAATAAGGGGAATTTCTGCCTTTTTGCCACAAAATATCGGGAATTTCTGCCCTATTGCCCTTAAATAAGGAAAATTTCTGCTTTTCTGCCCCAATTAACGGGAATTTCTACCTTTTTGCCACAAAGTAAAGGGAATTTCTGCCTTTTTGCCCCAAAATAACAGGAATTTCAGCCTTTTTACCTCAAAATAAGGGGAATTTCTGCCTTTTTCCCCAAAATATGGGTAATTTTTGCCTTTTTGTTCCAAATTAAAATTTTTTATTTTTGCACCATAATAAAAGAAATTTCTGCTTTTTGCCCCAAAATAAGAGGAATTTCTGACTTTTTGCCCTGAATTAAATGAAATTCCTGCAATTATGCCCGAAAATAAGGGAAATTTGTGCCTTTTTGCCCCAAAATGAGGGGAATTTCTGCCTTTTTGCCCCAAAATATGGGGAATTTCAGGATTTTACCTCAAAATAAGGGGAATTTCAGCCTTTTTGCACCAAAATATGGGGAATTTCTGCCTTTTTGCCACAAAATAAGAAAAATTTCTGCAAGTCTGTAACAAAATAAAAGAAATTTCTAAAATTTTGCCCCAAAATAAGGGAAATTTCTGATTTTTGCCCCAAAATAAGGAGAATTTTTCTATTTTTGCCCCAAAAAAGGGAAATTCTGCCTTTTAGCCCCAAAATTAGGGGAGTTTCTGCAATTTTGCTCCAAAATAAGGGGAATTTCTGCCTTTTTACCCCAAAATAAGGGGAATTTCTGCCTTTTTGCTCTGAAATATGTAAAATTTCTGCAATATTACCCCAAAATAAGGTGAATTTCTGCCTCTTTGTCCCAAAATAATGGGAATTTCTACCTTTTTGCTCCAAAATAAGAAAAATTTTTGCTTTCTCTGAAATAAGTGAAATTTCTGCAATTTTGCCCTAAAATAAGGGAAATTTCTGTTTTTTGCCCCCAAATAAGGGAAATTTCTGCAATTTTGCCCTAAAATAAGGGGAATTTGTGCCTTTTGCCCCAAAATAAGGAGAATTTCTGCCTTTTTGCCCCAAAATAAAGAAAATTACTGTATTTTTTACCCCAAATCAGGTGAATATCTGCAATTTTGCTCCAAAATATGGGGATTTTCTGTTTTTTTCGCCAAAAATAAGGGGAATTTCTGCCATTATGCAGCGAAATAAGTGAAATTTCTGTAGTTTTACCCCAAAATAAGGGGAATTTCTGCCTTTTTGCTTAAAAATTAGGGGTATTTCTGCAATTTTACTCCAAAATACGGGGAATTTCTGCCTTTTTTCCCGAAAATAAAGGGAACGAATAACTTTTTGCCATAAAAAAGGAAATTTCTTCATTTTTGCCCCAAAATAAGAAGATTTTCCACCTTTTTGACTCAAAATAAGTGCAATTTCTGCCTTTTCCCCAAAATAAACGAAATTTCTGTCTTTTTGCCCCAAAATAAGGGGAATTTCAGCCTTATTACCTCAAAATAAAGGGAATTTCTGCCTTTTTGCCCCAAAATATGGAAAATTTCTGCCTTTTTTCCCAAAAAATAAAGGGAATTTCTGCATTTTTGCACCAATATTAGGTGAATTTCTGCAATTTTGCTCCAAAATACGAGGAATTTCTGCCTTTTTACCCGAAATTAAGTGGATTTTCTGCCTTTTTGCCCCCAAATAAGGGAAATTTCTGCAATTTTATCCCAAATTATGGGGAATTTCAGCCTTTTTACCTCAAAATAAGGGGAATTTCTGCCTTTTTCCCCAAAATACGGGGAATTTCTGAATTTTTGCCCCAAAATAAGAAAAATTTCTGCAATTTTGTAACAAAATAATAAAATTTCTGCCTTTTTGCCCCAAAAAAGAAAATTTCCGCCTTTTTTCCCTGAAATAAGTGAAATTTCTGCAATTTTGCCCCAAAATAAGGGAAATTTCTGCAATTTTGCCCCAATGTAAAGGAAATTTCTGCAATTTTGACCCAAAATAAGGGGAATTTCTGACTGTTTGCTCCCAAAAAAAGGAGATTTTCTGCCTTTTTCCCCAAATATGGAAAATTTCTGCCTTTTTGTTTAAAAATAAAAATTTCTTCAATTTTGTACCATAATAAAAGAAATTTCTTCTTTTTGCCCCAAAATAAGGGGAATTTCTGACTTTTTGCTCTGAAATAAATGAAATTTCTGCAATTTTGCCCAAAAATAAGAAAAATTTGTGCCTTTTTGCCCCCAAAAAAGAAGAATTTTTGCCTTTTGCCCCAAAATATGGGGAATTTCAGCATTTTACCTCAAAATAAGAAGAATTTCAGCCTTTTTGCACCAAAATATGGAAAATTTCTGCCTTTTTGCCCCAAAAATAAAGGGAATTTCTGCATTTATGCACCAATATTAGGGGAATTTCTGCAATTTTGCTCCACAATACGGGTCATTTCTGCTTTTTTGCCCGAAATTAAGTGGAATTTCTGCCTTTTTGTCCGGAAATAAGTGAAATTTCTGCAATTTTAGCCAAAAATTAGGGATTTCATCTTTTTGCCCCAAAATAAGGGATATTTCTGCCATTTTGCCCTGAAATATTTGAAATTTCTGCAATTTTACCCCAAAATAAGCAGATTTTTTGCCTTTTTGTCCCAAAATAAGGGGAATTTCAGCTTTATTACCTCAAAATAAGGGGAATTTCTGCCTTTTTGCCCTAAAATATAAGAAATTGCTGCCTTTTTGCCCCAAAATATGGGGAATTTCTGCAATTTTGCCCCAAAATAAGGGGAATTTCTTCCTTTTTGCCTTAAAATAAAGGATATTTCAGCCTTTTTACCTGAAAATAAGTGAAATTTCTGCAATTTTGCCCCAAATAAGGAAAATTTCTGCAATTTTTCCCCAAAATAAGGTAAATTCCTGCAATTTGGCCCCAAAATAAGTGGAATTTCTAAGTTTTGCCCCAAAATAAGGAGAATTTCTGTCTTTTTGCTCCAACATATAGGGAATTTCTACCTTTTTGCCACACAATTAGGGGAATTTCTGCAATTTTGCTCCAAAATACGTGGAATTTCTGCCTTTTTGTCTGAAAAAAAGGGGAATGCATATCTTTTTGCCATAAAAAGAGAAATTTCTTCATTTTTGCTCCAAAATAATGGGAATTTCTGCCTTTTTGCCCCTAAATAAGTGGAATTTCTGTCTTTTCCCCCCAAAATAAAGGGAATTTCTGTCTTTTTTGCCCCAAAATAAGGAAAATTTCTGACTTATTACCCTGAAATAAGTGAAATTTCTGCAATTTTGCGCTAAAATAAGGGAAATTTCTGCCTTTTTGCCCCCAAATAAGGGGAATTTCAGCCTTATTACCTCAAAATAAGGGGAATTTCTGCCTTTTTGCCCTAAAATATAAGGAATTTCTGCCTTTTTGCCCCAAAATATGGGGAATTTCTGCAATTTTGCCCCAAAATAAGGGGAATTTCTTCCTTTTTGCCCCAAAATAAAGGATATTTCAGCCTTTTTACCTGAAAATAAGTGAAATTTCTGCAATTTTGCCCCAAAAAAGAAAATTTCTGCAATTTTGCCCCAAAAATAGGGTAAATTCCTGCAATTTGGCCCCAAAATAAGTGGAATTTCTGAATTTTGCCCCAAAATAAGGAGAATTTCTGTCTTTTTGCTCCAACATATAGGGAATTTCTACCTTTTTGCCCCACAATTAGGGGAATTTCTGCAATTTTGCTCCAAAATACGAGGAATTTCTGCCTTTTTGCCTGAAAATAAGGAAAATGCATATCTTTTTGCCATAAAAAGGGAAATTTCTTCATTTTTGCTCCAAAATAATTGAACTTTCTGCCTTTTTGCCTCTAAATAAGTGGAATTTCTGTCTTTTCCCCCCAAAATAAAGAGAATTTCTGTCTTTTTTGCCCCAAATAAGGAAAATTTCTGACTTATTACCCTGAAATAAGTGAAATTTCTGCAATTTTGCCCCAAAATAAGGGAAATTTCTGCCTTTTTGCCCCCAAATAAGGGGAATTTCAGCCTTATTACCTCAAAATAAGGGGAATTTCTGCCTTTTTGCCCCAAAATATAAGGAATTTCTGCCTTTTTGCCCCAAAATATGGGGAATTTCTGCAATTTTGCACCAAAATAAGTGAAAAATTTCTGAAATTTTGCCCCAAAATAAAAGAAATTTCTGGAATTTTGCCCCAAAATAAGTGGAATTTCTGAATTTTGCCCCCAAATAAGGAGAATTTCTGTCTTTTTGCCCCAACATATAGGGATTTCTGCCTTTTTGCCCCACAATTAGGGGATTTTCTGCAATTGTGCTCCAAAAATCGGGGAATTTCTGCTTTTTTGCCCTAAAATAAGGGGTATGTATAACTTTTGCCACAAAAGAGAAAAAATTTCTTCATTTTTGCCCCAAAATAAGAGGAATTTCTGCCTTCTTACCTCAAAATAAGTGAAATTTCTGCCCTTTTACCCAAAAATAAATGAAATTTCTGTCTTTTTGCTTCAAAATAAAAGGAATTTTTGAATTTTGCCCTGAAATAAGTGAAATTTCTGCAATTTTGCCCCAAAATAAGGGAAATTTCTGCCTTTTTGCCACAAAATAAAGGGAATTTCTGTCTTTTTTCCCCAAAATAAGGGGAATTTCAGCATTTTACCTCATAATAAGGGGAATCTCTTCCTTTTTGCCCCCAAATATGGGGAATTTCTGCATTTTTGCCCCAAAATAAAGAAAGTTTCTGCAATTTTGTACCAAAATAAAAGAAATTTCTGCCTTTTTGCCCCAAAATAAGAGAAATTTCTGCGTTTTTTTCCCTGAAATAAGTGAAATTTCTGCAATTTTGCCCCAAAATAAGGGAAATTTCTGACTTTTTGCCCTGAAATAAGGAGAATTTCTGTCTTTTTGTTCCAAAATAATGTGAATTTCTGCATTTTCCCTCAAAATTAGGGGAATATGTGCAATTTTGCTTCAAAATACGAGGAAATCTGCCTTATTGCACAAAAATAAAGGGAATTTCTGCATTTTTGCACCAATATAAGGGGAATTTCTGAAATTTAGCTTTAAAATACGGGGAATTTCTGCGTTATTGCCCGAAATATAGTGGAATTTCTGCCTTTTTGCCCTGAAATATTTGAAATTTCTGCAATTTTACGCCAAAATAAGGGGAATTTCTGTTTTTGGTCCCAAAATTAAGGGAATTTCTTCTTTTCCCCAAAATAAGGCAAATTTCTGACTTTTTGCCCTGAAATAATTGAAATTTCGGCAATTTTGCCCCAACATAATAGGAATTTATGCCTTTTTGCCGAAAATAAGGGGAATTTCAGCATTTTACCTCCAAATAAGGGGAATTTCTGCCTTTTTGCCACAAAATATGGGGAATTTCTGCTCTATTGCCCTTAAATAAGGAAAATTTCTGCTTTTCTGCCCCAATTAACGGGAATTTCTGCCTTTTTGCCACAAATTAAAGGGAATTTCTGCCTTTTTGCCCCAAAATAACGGGAATTTCAGCCTTTTTACCTCAAAATAAGGGGAATTTCTGCCTTTTTCCTCAAAATATGGGTAATTTTGTTTTTGTTCCAAAATAAATAAAATTTCTACAATTTTGTATCAAAATAAAAGAAATTTCTGCTTTTTGCCCCAAAATAAGAGGAATTTCTGACTTTTTGCCCTGAATTAAATGAAATTCCTGCAATTATGCCCGAAAATAAGGGAAATTTGTGCCTTTTTGCCCCAAAATGAGGATAATTTCTGCCTTTTTGCCCCAAAATATGGGGAATTTCAGGATTTTACCTCAAAATAAGTCGAATTTCAGCCTTTTTGCACCAAAATATGGGGAATTTCTGCCTTTTTGCCACAAAATAAGAAAAATTTTTGCAAGTCTGTAACAAAATATAAGAAATTTCTAAAATTTTGCCCCAAGATAAGAAAAATTTCTGATTTTTGCCTTAAAATAAGGAGAATTTTTCTATTTTTGCCCCAAAATAAAGGGAATTTCTGCCTTTTTGCCCCAAAATTAGGGGAGTTTCTGCAATTTTGCTTCAAAATACAGGGAATTTCTGCCTCTTTTCCCAAAAAATAAAAGGAACTTCTGCCTTTTTGCCTCAAATAAAGGGAATTTCTGCATTTTTGCCCCAATATTAGGGGAATTTCTGCAATTTTGCTCCAAAATACGAGGAATTTCTGCCTTTTTACCCGAAATTAAGTGGATTTTCTGCCTTTTTGCCCCCAAATAAGGGAAATTTCTGCAATTTTATCCCAAAATAAGGGGAATTTCTGCCTTTTTACCCCAAAATAAAAGGAATTTCTGCCTTTTTGCCCTGAAATATGTGAAATTTCTGCAATTTTACCCAAAAATAAGGTGAATTTCTGTCTCTTTGCCCCAATATAATGGGAATTTCTGCCTTTTTGCCCCAAAATAAGAAAAATTTTTGCTTTTTTCTCTGAAATAAGTGAAATTTCTGCAATTTTGCCCTAAAATAAGGAAAATTTCTGTTTTTTGCCCCACAATAAAGAAAATTTCTGCAATTTTGCCCTAAAATAAGGGGAATTTGTGCCTTTTGCCCCAAAATAAGGAGAATTTCTGCCTTTTTGCCCCAAAATAAAGAAAATTACTGTATTTTTTACCCCAAAATCAGGTGAATATCTGCAATTTTGCTCCAAAATATGGGGATTTTCTGCCTTTTTCGCCAAAAATAATGGGAATTACTGCCATTTTGCGACGAAATAAGTGAAATTTCTGTAGTTTTACTCCAAAATAAGGGAAATTTCTGCCTTTTTGCCCAAAAATTAGGGGAATTTCTGCAATTTTACTCCAAAATACGGGGAATTTCTGCCTTTTTTCCCGAAAATAAAGGGAACGTATACCTTTTTGCCATAAAAAAAGGAAATTTCTTCATTTTTGCCCCAAAATAAGGGGATTTTCCATCTTTTTGACTCAAAATAAGTGCAATTTCTGCCTTTTCCCCAAAATAAATGAAATTTCTGTCTTTTTGCCCCCAAAAAAGAAAATTTCTGCCTTTTTTCCCTGAAATAAGTGAAATTTCTGCAATTTTGCCCCAAAATAAGGGAAATTTCTGCAATTTTGCCCCAATGTAAAGGAAATTTCTGCAATTTTGCCCCAAAATAAAGGGAATTTCTGACTGTTTACTCCCGAAAAAAAGAGATTTTCTGTCTTTTTGCCCCAAAATAAGGAGAATTTCTGCCTTTTTGCCCGAAAATTATGAGAATTTCTGCAATTTTGCTTCAAAATACGGGGAATTTCTGCCTTTTAGCCCCAAAATAAAGGGAATTTCTGCATTTACATCAAAATAAGAATAATTTCTGCCTTTTGCCCCAAATATGGGGAATTTCTGCCTTTTTGTTTCAAAATGAGGAAAATTTCTTCATTTTTGTACCATATTAAAAGAAATTTCTGCTTTTTGCCCCAAAATAAGGGGAATTTCTGACTTTTTGCCCTGAAATAAATGAAATTTCTGCAATTTTGCCCGAAAATAAGGGAAATTTGTGCTTTTTTGCCCCAAAATTAGAAGAATTTTTGCCTTTTGCCCCAAAATATGGGGAATTTCAGCATTTTACCTCAAAATAAGAAGAATTTCAGCCTTTTTGCACCAAAATATGGAAAATTTCTGCCTTTTTGCCCCCAAAATAAAGGGAATTTCTGCATTTTTGCACCAATATTAGGGGAATTTCTGCAATTTTGGTCCAAAATACGGGTCATTTCTGCCTTTTTGCCCGAAATTAAGTGGAATTTCTGCCTTTTTGTCTGGAAATAAGTGAAATTTCTGCAATTTTAGCCAAAAATTAGGGATTTCATCTTTTTGCCCCAAAATAAGGGAAATTTCTGCCATTTTGCCCTGAAATATTTGAAATTTCTGCAATTTTACCTCAAAATAAGGGGAATTTCTGCCTTTTTGTCCCAAAATAATGGGAATTTCTACCTTTTTGCCCCAAAATAAGGAAAATTTCTGCAATTTTGCCCCAAAATAAGGGGAATTTCTTCCTTTTTGCCCCAAAATAAAGGATATTTCAGCCTTTTTACCTGAGAATAAGTGAAATTTCTGCAATTTTGCCCCAAAAAGGGAAATTTCTGCAATTTGCCCCAAAATAAGGTAAATTCCTGCAATTTTGCCCCAAAATAAGTGGAATTTCTGAGTTTTGCTTTAAAATAAGAAGAATTTCTGTCTTTTTGCCCCAACATATAGGGAATTTCTGCCTTTTTGCCCCACAATTAGGGGAATTTCTGCAATTTTGCTCCAAAATACGGGGAATTTCTGCCTTTTTGCCTGAAAATAAGGGGAATGCATATCTTTTTGCCATAAAAAAGGGAAATTTCTTCATTATTGCTTCAAAATAAGGGGAATTTCTGCCTTTTTGCCTCTAAATAAGTGGAATTTCTGTCTTTTCCCCCAAAAACAAAGGGAATTTCTGTCTTTTTTGCCCCAAAATAAGAAAAATTTCTGACTTATTACCCTGAAATAAAGGAAATTTCTGCAATTTTGCCCCAAAATAAGGGAAATTTCTGCCTTTTTGCCCCCAAATAAGGGGAATTTCAGCCTTTTTACCTCAAAATAAGGAGAATTTCTGCATTTTTGTCACAAAATAAGAAAAATTTCTGACTTTTTTACCTGAAATAAGTGAAATTTTTGCAATTTTGCCCCAAAATAAGTGAAATTTCTGCAATTTTGTTCCAAAATAAGGGAAATTTCTGGAATTTTGCCCCAAAATAAGTAGAATTTCTGAGTTTTGCCCCAAAATAAGGAGAATTTCTGTCTTTTTGCCCTAACATATAGGGAATTTCTGCCTTTTTGCCCCACAATTAGAGGATTTTCTGCAATTGTGCTCCAAAATACGAGGAATTAATCCTTTTTTGCCCGAAAATAAGGGGAATGTATACCTTTTGCCACAAAAAGGGAAATTTCTTCATTTTTACCCCAAAATAAGAGCAATTTCTGCATTCTTACCTCAAAATAAGTGAAATTTCTGCCTTTTTACCCAAAAATAAACGGAATTTCTGTCTTTTTGCCCCAAAATTAAAGGAATTTTTGAATTTTGTCCTGAAATAAGTGAAATTTCTGCAATTTTGCCCCAAAATAAGGGAAATTTCTGCCTTTTTGCAACAAAATAAAGGGAATTTCTGTCTTTTTGCCCCAAAATAAGGGGAATTTCAGCATTTTAACTCATAATAATGGGAATCTCTGCCTTTTTGCCCCAAAATATGGAGATTTTCTGCATTTTTGCCCCAAAATAAGGAAAATTTCTGCAATTTTGTACCAAAATAAAAGAAATTTCTGCCGATTTGCCCCAAAATAAAGAAAATTTCTACGCTTTTTCCCTAAAATAAGTGAAATTTATGCAATTTTGCCCCAAAATAAGGGAAATTTCTGCAATTTTGCCCCAAAATAAAGAAAATTTCTGCAATTTTGCCCCAAAATAAGGGGAATTTCTGACTTTTTGCCCTGAAATAAGGAGAATTTCTGTCTTTTTGTTCCAAAATAATGTGAATTTCTGCATTTTTTCTCAAAATTAGGGGAATATGTGCAATTTTGCTTCAAAATACGGGGAAATCTGCCTTATTGCACAAAAATAAAGGGAATTTCTGCATTTTTGCACCAATATAAGGGAAATTTCTGAAATTTAGCTTTAAAATACGGGGAATTTCTGCATTACTGCCCGAAATAAAGTGGAATTTCTGCCTTTTTGCCCTGAAATATTTGAAATTTCTGCAATTTTACCCCAAAATAAGGGGAATTTCTGTTTTTGGCCCCAAAATTAGGGGAATTTCTTCTTTTTGCCCCAAAATAAGGCAAATTTCTGACTTTTTGCCCTGAAATAATTGAAATTTCTCCAATTTTGCCCCAAAATAATAGGAATTTCTTCCTTTTTGCCGAAAATAAGGGGAATTTCAGCATTTTACCTCCAAATAAGGGGAATTTCTGCCTTTTTGCCACAAAATATGAGGAATTTCTGCCCTATTGCCCTTAAATAAGGAAAATTTCTGCTTTTCTGCCCCAATTAATGGGAATTTCTGCCTTTTTGCCACAAAGTAAAGGGAATTTCTGCCTTTTTGCCCCAAAATAAGGGGAATTTCAGCCTTTTTACCTCAA
Source organism: Micromys minutus (assembly GCF_963924665.1). NCBI lineage: Eukaryota > Metazoa > Chordata > Mammalia > Rodentia > Muridae > Micromys > Micromys minutus. Next base: position 8,755 of record NW_027667250.1, on the reverse strand, counting down.
AATAAGGTGAATTTCTGCCTTTTTCCCCAAAATATGGGTAATTTTTGCCTTTTTGTTCCAAAGTAAGGAAAATTTCTACAATTTTGTATCAAAATAAAAGAAATTTCGGCTTTTTGCCCCAAAATAAAAGGAATTTCTGAATTTTTGCCCTGAAATAAATGAAATTCCTGCAATTATGCCCGAAAATAAGGGAAATTTGTGCCTTTTTGCCCCAAAATGAGGGAAATTTCTGCCTTTTTTCCCCAAATATGTGGAATTTCAGGATTTTACCTCAAAATAAAAGGAATTTCAGCCTTTTTTCACCAAAATATAGGGAATTTCAGCCTTTTTACCTCAAAATAAGGAAAATTTCTGCCTTTTTGCCCCAAAATATAGGGAATTTCTTACTTTTTGCCCCAAAATAAGAAAAATTTCTGCAATTTTGTACCAAAATAAAAAAAAAATTTCTGCCTTTTTTCCCAAAAAAGAAAATTTCCGCCTTTTTTCTCTGAAATAAGTGAAATTTCTGCAATTTTGCCCCAAAATAATGGAAATTTCTGCAATTTTGCCCCAACATAAAGGAAATTTCTGCAATTTTGCCCCAAAATAAGGGGAATTTCTGACTGTTTGCTCCCGAAAAAAGGAGATTTTCGGTCTTTTTGCCCCAAAATAAGAATTTCTGCCTTTTTGCCCGAAAATTATGAGAATTTCTGCAATTTTGCTTCAAAATACGGGGAATTTCTGCCTTTTAGCCCCAAAATAAAGGGAATTTCTGCATTTTACCTCAAAATAATAATAATTTCTGCCTTTTGCCCCAAAATATGGGGAATTTCTGCCTTTTTGTTTCAAAATGAGGAAAATTTCTTCAATTTTGTACCATAATAAAAGAAATTTCTGCTTTTTGCCCAAAAATAAGGGGAATTTCTGACTTTTTGCCCTGAAATAAATGAAATTTCTGCAATTTTGCCCGAAATTAAGGAAATTTGTGCCTTTTTGCCCCAAAATAAGAAGAATTTTTGCCTTTTGCCCCAAAATATGGGGAATTTCAGCATTTTACCTCAAAATAAGAAGAATTTCAGCCTTTTTGCACCAAAATATGGAAAGTTTCTGCCTTTTTGCCTCCAAAATAAAGGGAATTTCTGCATTTTTGCACCAATATTAGGTGAATTTCTCCAATTTTGCTCCAAAATACGGGTCATTTCTGCCTTTTTGCCCGAAATTAAGTGGAATTTCTGCCTTTTTGTCTGGAAATAAGTGAAATTTCTGCAATTTTAACCAAAAATTAGGGATTTCATCTTTTTGCCCCAAAATAAGGGAAATTTCTGCCATTTTGCCCTGAAATATTTGAAATCTCTGCAATTTTACCTCAAAATAAGAGAAATTTCTGCCTTTTGTCCCAAAATAAGGGGAATTTCTACCTTTTTGCCCCCAAATAAGGAAAATTTCTGCAATTTTGCCCCAAAATATGGGGAATTTCTTCCTTTTTGCTCCAAAATAAAGGATATTTCAGCTTTTTTACCTGAAAATAAGTGAAATTTGTGCAATTTTGCCCCACAAAAGGGAAATTTCTGCAATTCTGCCCCAAAATAAGGTAAATTCCTGCAATTTTGCCCCAAAATAAGTGGAATTTCTGAGTTTTGCCCCAAAATAAGGAGAATTTCTGTCTTTTTGCCCCAACATATAGAGAATTTCTGCCTTTTTGCCCCACAATTAGAAGAATTTCTGCAATTTTGCTCCAAAATACGGGGAATTTCTGCCTTTTTGCCCGAAAATGAGAAGAATGCATATCTTTTTGCCATAAAAAAGGGAAATTTCTTCATTTTTGCTCCAAAATAAGGGGAATTTCTGCCTTTTTGCCTCTAAATAAGTGGAATTTCTGTCTTTTTCCCCCAAAACAAAGGGAATTTCTGTCTTTTTTGCCCCAAAATAAGGAAAATTTCTGACTTAAAACCCTGAAATAAGTGAAATTTCTTCAAGTTTGCCCCAAAATAAGGGAAATTTCTGCCTTTTTGCCCCCAAATAAGGGGAATTTCAGCCTTTTTACCTCAAAATAAGGGGAATTTCTGCATTTTTGCCACAAAATATTAGGAATTTCTGCCTTTTTGCCCCAAAATAAGAAAAATTTCTGCCTTTTTTACCTGAAATAAGTGAAATTTCTGCAATTTTGCACCAAAATAAGGGACATTTCTGAGTTTTGCCCCAAAATAAGGAGAATTTCTGTCTTTTTGCCCCAACATATTGGGAATTTCTGCATTTTTGCCCCACAATTAGGGGATTTTCTGCAATTGTGCTCCAAAAAAACGGGGAATTTCTGCTTTTTTTGCCCGAAAATAAGGGGAATATATACCTTTTGCCACATAAAAGGAAAATTTCTTCATTTTTGCCCCAAAATAAGAGGAATTTCTGCCTTCTTACCTCAAAATAAGTGAAATTTCTGCCTTTTTACCCAAAAATAAACGAAATTTCTTTTTGCCCAAAAATAAAAGGAATTTTTGAATTTTGCCTTGAAATAAGTGAAATTTCTGCAATTTTGCCCCAAAATAAGAGAAATTTCTGCCTTTTCGCCACAAAATAAAGGGAATCTCTGCCTTTTTGCCCCAAAATATGGGGAATTTCTGCATTTTTGCCCCAAAATAAAGAAAATTTCTGCAATTTTGTACCAAAATAAAAGAAATTTCTGCCTTTTTGCCCCAAAATAAGAGAAATTTCTGCGCTTTCTCCCTGAAATAAGTGAAATTTCTGCAAATTTGCCGCAAAATAAGGAAAATTTCTGCAATTTTGCCCCAAAATAAAGGAAATTTCTGCATTTTTCCCCAATATAAGGGGAATTTCTGACTTTTTGCCCTGAAATAAGGAGAATTTCTGTCTTTTTGTTCCAAAATAATGTGAATTTCTGCATTTTTCCTAAAAATTAGGGGAATATGTGCAATTTTGCTTCAAAATACGGGGAAATCTGCCTTATTGCACAAAAATAAATGGAATTTCTGCATTTTTGCACCAATATAAGGGGAATTTCTGAAATTTAGCTTTAAAATACGGGGAATTTCTGCGTTATTGTCCGAAATAAAGTGGAATTTCTGCCTTTTTGCCCTGAAATATGTGAAATTTCTGCAATTTTACCCCAAAATAAGGGGAATTTCTGTTTTTGGTCTTAAAATTAGGGGCATTTCTGCTTTTTGCCCCAAAATAAGGCAAATTTTTGACTTTTTGTCCTGAAATAATTGAAATTTCTGCAATTTTGCCCCAAAATAATAGGAATTTCTTCCTTTTTGCCAAAAATAAGGGGAATTTCAGCATTTTACCTCCAAATAAAAGGAATTTCTGCCTTTTTGCCACAAAATATGGGGAATTTCTGCCCTATTGCCCTTAAATAAGGAAAATTTCTGCTTTTGTGCCCCAATTAACGGGAATTTCTGCGTTTTTGCCACAAAGTAAAGGAAATTTCTGCCTTTTTGCCCCAAAATAACAAGATTTTCAGCCTTTTTACCTCAAAATAAGGGGAATTTCTGCCTTTTTCCCCAAAATATGGGTAATTTTTGCCTTTTTGTTTTAAAATAAGAAAAATTTCTATAATTTTGTATCAAAATAAAAGAAATTTCTGCTTTTTGCCCCAAAATAAAAGGAATTTCTGACTTTTTACCCTGAAATAAATGAAATTCCTGCAATTATGCCTGAAAATAAGGGAAATTTGTGAGTTTTTCCCCAAAATGAGGGGAATTTTTTCCTTTTTGCCCCAAAATATGGGGAATTTCAGGATTTTACCTCCAAATAAGGGGAATTTCAGCCTTTTTGCACCAAAATATGGAAAATTTCTGCCTTTTTGCCCCCAAAATAAAGGGAATTTCTGCATTTTTGCACCAATATTAGGTGAATTTCTCCAATTTTGCTCCAAAATACGGGTCATTTCTGCCTTTTTGCCCGAAATAAAGTGGAATTTCTGCCTTTTTGTCTTGAAATAAGTGAAATTTCTGCAATTTTAGCCAAAAATTAGGGATTTCATCTTTTTGCCCCAAAATAAGGGAAATTTCTGCCATTTTGCCCTGAAATATTTGAAATTTCTGAAATTTTACCTCAAAATAACAGGAATTTCTGCCTTTTTGTCCCAAAATAAGGGGAATTTCTGCCTTTTTGCCCCCAAATAAGGAAAATTTCTGCAATTTTGCCCCAAAATATGGAGAATTTCTTTTTTTTGCTCCAAAATAAAGGATATTTCAGCCTTTTTACCTGAAAATAAGTGAAATTTGTGCAATTTTGCCCCACAAAAGGGAAATTTCTGTTTTTTGCCCCAAAATAAGGTAAATTCCTGCAATTTTGCCCCAAAATAAGTGGAATTTCTGAGTTTTGCCCCAAAATAAGGAGAATTTCTGTCTTTTTGCCCCAACATATAGGGAATTTCTGCCTTTTTGCCCCACAATTAGAAGAATTTCTGCAATTTTGCTCCAAAATACGGGGAATTTCTGCCTTTTTGCCCGAAAATAAGAAGAATGCATATCTTTTTGCCATAAAAAAGGGAAATTTCTTCATTTTTGCTCCAAAATAAGGGGAATTTCTGCCTTTTTGCCTCTAAATAAGTGGAATTTCTGTCTTTTTCCCCCAAAACAAAGGGAATTTCTGTCTTTTTTGCCCCAAAATAAGGAAAATTTCTGACTTAATACCCTGAAATAAGTGAAATTTCTTCAATTTTGCCCCAAAATAAGGGAAATTTCTGCCTTTTTGCCCCCAAATAAGGGGAATTTCAGCCTTTTTACCTCAAAATAAGGGGAATTTCTGCATTTTTGCCACGAAATATTAGGAATTTCTGCCTTTTTGCCTCAAAATAAGGAAAATTTTTGCAATTTTGCCCCAAAATAAGAGGAATTTCTTCCTTTTTGCCCCAAAATAAAGGATATTTCAGTCTTTTTACCTGAAAATAAGTGAAATTTCTGCCTTTTTGCCCAAATAAGGAAAATTTCTGCAATTTTGCCCCAAAATAAGGTAAATTCCTGCAATTTGGCCCCAAAATAAGTGGAATTTCTGAGTTTTGCCCCAAAATAAAAAGAATTTTTGTCTTTTTGCCCCAACATATCGGGTATTTCTGCTTTTTTGCCCCACAATTAGGGGAATTTCTGCAATTTTGCTCCAAAAGAAGGAAAATTTCTGCCTTTTTGCCTCTAAATAAGTGGAATTTCTGTCTTTTCCTTCCAAAACAAAGAGAATTTCTGTCTTTATTGCCCCAAAATAAGGAAAATTTCTGACTTATTACCCTGAAATAAGTGAAATTTCTGCAATTTTGCCCCAACTTAAGAGAAATTTCTGCGTTTTTGCCCCCAAATAAGGGGAATTTCAGCCTTTTTACCTCAAAATAAGGGGAATTTCTGCATTTTTGCCACAAAATATTAGGAATTTCTGCCTTTTTGCCCCAAAATAAGAAAAATTTCTGCCTTTTTTACCTGAAATAAGTGAAATTTCTGCAATTTTGCACCAAAATAAGGGACATTTCTGAGTTTTGCCCCAAAATAAGGAGAATTTCTGTCTTTTTGCCCCAACATATAGGGAATTTCTGCATTTTTGCCCCACAATTAGGGGATTTTCTGCAATTGTGCTCCAAAAAAACGGGGAATTTCTGCTTTTTTGCCCGAAAATAAGGGGAATATATACCTTTTGCCACATAAAAGGGAAATTTCTTCATTTTTGCCCCAAAATAAGAGGAATTTCTGCCTTCTTACCTCAAAATAAGTGAAATTTCTGCCTTTGTACCCAAAAATAAACGAAATTTCTGTCTTTTTGCCCAAAAATAAAAGGAATTTTTGAATTTTGCCTTGAAATAAGTGAAATTTCTGCAATTTTGCCCCAAAATAAGAGAAATTTCTGCCTTTTCGCCACAAAATAAAGGGAATCTCTGCCTTTTTGCCCCAAAATATGGGGAATTTCTGCATTTTTGCCCCAAAATAAAGAAAATTTCTGCAATTTTGTACCAAAATAAAAGAAATTTCTGCCTTTTTGCCCCAAAATAAGAGAAATTTCTGCGCTTTCTCCCTGAAATAAGTGAAATTTCTGCAATTTTGCCGCAAAATAAGGAAAATTTCTGCAATTTTGCCCCAAAATAAAGGAAATTTCTGCAATTTTTCCCCAATATAAGGGGAATTTCTGACTTTTTGCCCTGAAATAAGGAGAATTTCTGTCTTTTTGTTCCAAAATAATGTGAATTTCTGCATTTTTCCTAAAAATTAGGGGAATATGTGCAATTTTGCTTCAAAATACGGGGAAATCTGCCTTATTGCACAAAAATAAATGGAATTTCTGCATTTTTGCACCAATATAAGGGGAATTTCTAAAATTTAGCTTTAAAATACGGGGAATTTCTGCATTATTGTTCGAAATAAAGTGGAATTTCTGCCTTTTTGCCCTGAAATATGTGAAATTTCTGCAATTTTACCCCAAAATAAGGGGAATTTCTGTTTTTGGTCTTAAAATTAGGGGCATTTCTGCTTTTTGCCCCAAAATAAGGCAAATTTTTGACTTTTTGTCCTGAAATAATTGAAATTTCTGCAATTTTGCCCCAAAATAATAGGAATTTCTTCCTTTTTGCCAAAAATAAGGGGAATTTCAGCATTTTACCTCCAAATAAAAGGAATTTCTGCCTTTTTGCCACAAAATATGGGGAATTTCTGCCCTATTGCCCTTAAATAAGGAAAATTTCTGCTTTTGTGCCCCAATTAACGGGAATTTCTGCGTTTTTGCCACAAAGTAAAGGAAATTTCTGCCTTTTTGCCCCAAAATAACAAGATTTTCAGCCTTTTTACCTCAAAATAAGGGGAATTTCTGCCTTTTTCCCCAAAATATGGGTAATTTTTGCCTTTTTGTTTTAAAATAAGAAAAATTTCTATAATTTTGTATCAAAATAAAAGAAATTTCTGCTTTTTGCCCCAAAATAAGAGGAATTTCTAACTTTTTGCCCTGAAATAAATGAAATTCCTGCAATTATGCCTGAAAATAAGGGAAATTTGTGCGTTTTTCCCCAAAATGAGGGGAATTTTTTCCTTTTTGCCCCAAAATATGGGGAATTTCAGGATTTTACCTCAAAATAAGGGGAATTTCAGCCTTTTTGCACCAAAATATGGGGAATTTCTGACTTTTTGCCACAAAATAAGAAAAATTTCTGCAAGTCTGTAACAATATAAAAGAAATTTCTAAAATTTTGCCCCAAAATAAGGGAAATTTTTGATTTTTGCCACAAAATAAGGAGAATTTTTCTATTTTTGCCCCAAAATAAAGGGAATTTCTGACTTTATACCTCAAAATAAGGGGAATTTCTTCCTTTTTGCCCCAAAATATGGGGAATTTCTGACTTTTTGCCCAAAAATAAGGGGAATTTCTGAGTGTTTTCTCCCGAAAAAAGGATATTTTCTGTCTTTTTTCCCCAAAATAAGGAGAATTTCTGCCTTTTTGCCCGAAAATTATGAGAATTTCTGAAATTTTGCTTCAAAATACGGGGAATTTCTGCCTTTTAGCCACAAAATAAAGGGAATTTCTGCATTTTACCTCAAAATAAGAATAATTTCGGCCTTTTGCATCAAAATATGGGGAATTTCTGCCTTTTTGTTTAAAAATAAGAAAAATTTCTTCAATTTTGTACCATAATAAAAGAAATTTCTGCTTTTTGCCCCAAAATAAGGGGAATTTCTGACTTTTTGCCGTGAAATAAATGAAATTTCTGCAATTTTGCCCAAAAATAAGGAAAATTTGTGCCTTTTTGCCCCCAAAAAAGAAGAATTTTTGCCTTTTGCCCCAAAATATGGGGAATTTCAGCATTTTACCTCAAAATAAGAAGAATTTCAGCCTTTTTGCACCAAAATATGGAAAATTTCTGCCTTTTTGCCCCCAAAATAAAGGAAATTTCTGCATTTATGAACCAATATTAGGGGAATTTCTGCAATTTTGCTCCAAAATACGGGTCATTTCTGCCTTTTTGCCCGAAATTAAGTGGAATTTCTGCCTTTTTGTCCGGAAATAAGTGAAATTTCTGCAATTTTAGCCAAAAATTAGGGATTTCATCTTTTTGCTTCAAAATAAGGGAAATTTCTGCCATTTTGCCCTGAAATATTTGAAATTTCTGCAATTTTACCCTAAAATAAGGGGAATTTCTGCCTTTTTGTCCCAAAATAAGGGGAATTTCAGCCTTATTACCTCAAAATAAGGGGAATTTCTGCCTTTTTGCCCCAAAATATAAGGAATTTCTGCCTTTTTGCCCCAAAATATGGGGAATTTCTGCAATTTTGCCCCAAAATAAGGGGAATTTCTTCCTTTTTGCCCCAAAATAAAGGATATTTCAGCCTTTTTTCCTGAAAATAAGTGAAATTTCTGCAATTTTGCCCCAAAATAAGTGGAATTTCTGAGTTTTGCCCCAAAATAAGGAGAATTTCTGTCTTTTTGCTTCACAATTAGGGGAATTTCTGCAATTTTGCTTCAAAATACGAGGAATTTCTTCCTTTTTGCCCGAAAATAAGGGGAATGCATATCTTTTTGCCATAAAAAAGGGAAATTTCTTCATTTTTGCTCCAAAATAAGGGGTATTTCTGCTTTTTTGCCTCTAAATAAGTGGAATTTCTGTTTTTTCCCCCCAAAACAAAGGGAATTTCTTTCTTTTTTGCCCCAAAATAAAAAAAATTTCTGACTTATTACCCTGAAATAAGTGAAATTTCTTCAATTTTGCCCCAAAATAAGGAAAATTTCTGCCTTTTTGCCCCCAAATAAGGGGAATTTCAGCCTTTTTAGCTCAAAATAAGGGGAATTTCTG